>NW_022605613.1:151594-151924 GCF_008692095.1 Etheostoma spectabile | reverse complement strand
AGCTTGTGGAGTTTGTCATAAGAGCTGCCGTCGTATTTAGCTGCTAGCCCTTTCCCTCGGTTGGATCGTTGGTATCTAGCTCGGTGTTGGGTCTCAGTAATGTCCAGTGTGTCAGTGTCTTTCCCTCCGTTGGATCGTTGGGATCTAGCTTGGTGTTGGGTCAGGGTCAGGGTTAGTTTCTAACCTAGTCTCTAACCTAGGGTCAGGGTTAGTCTCTAACCTAGTCTTTGATCTAGGGTCAGGGTTAGTCTCTAACCTGGTCTTGGTGTTGTGTCTCAGTAATGTCCAGTGTGTCCGTCTCTGTTTTGATGAACGCTATAAAGCCGACAC
>NW_022605613.1:151449-151577 GCF_008692095.1 Etheostoma spectabile | reverse complement strand
AAGTGAATATGTTCGTGTTTTGTGTGACAACAACGTTACACCCAGCCCTTTGCCTAGTGGACTTGATAGTATGCTGATAACAGGTAACCATAGCTACCTCTCTGTCCTCTGATAGGATGCTGACAACA
>NW_022605613.1:151305-151437 GCF_008692095.1 Etheostoma spectabile | reverse complement strand
TACCTCTCTGTCCTCTGATAGGATGCTGACAACAGGTAACCATAGCTACCTCTCTGTCTACTGCTTGCCGTGAGCGTTTCAGCGCCCTGTCTGTCAGGTTTCAGTCTGGTGGTCTATCGGTCTGCCCTGTAC
>NW_022605613.1:151055-151295 GCF_008692095.1 Etheostoma spectabile | reverse complement strand
AGGCCTCAGGTTTCAGTCTGGTGGTCTATCGGTCTGCCCCGTACTGGAGCCTGCAGGCCTCAGGTTTCAGTCTGGTGGTATATCGGTCTGCCCTGTACTGGAGCCTGCAGGCCTCAGGTTTCAGTCTGGTGGAATTAACCTCACCAGGGACCCTGTTGTATCAGAAGCACAGCTCTTCAAATAGTCTGTCGCTAAACAGACTGGAAATCAAGGGCTGTCGGAGGGCTAGCCCGTTTTAAG
>NW_022605613.1:132239-151045 GCF_008692095.1 Etheostoma spectabile | reverse complement strand
CTGCTAGCCATGAGTTGAGGACTGTTTCTCCCTGTCAAAGGTAGCCTGTGGAAATGTGTCGTAACCCCAGCTGCCTTAGCCCTATACAGGTCCTTACTGCAGCCCCGCCCCCCTTCCCCTTAGCCCTAAACAGTTCATTACTGCAGCCCCCCCCCTTAGCCCTATACAGTTAATTACTAAAGCCAGGGGCACTACAGTATGAACCCCCCCAGACTTTGTCTTTCGTTTCCCAAGCCATATGTCCGCTAGCTACGACTCTTTGAATGCGGTGCTATGGCCTGCGTTGCTAGGCTATTAGCCACGAGCTTACCATGCCCAGTGAGTAGGGATTGTGAAGTCCAACATGGCGGCGCCCATGTTACAACAACAACACTGTTTACAAGGCTTCCATTATCCATTTTAACAAAATTCTCCCATTTAATAATGTACCAGTGAGAGAAATAAACTACATCTGTTATATCATCACATCCATCTAATTTCAATCAGTCTTAGCCGGTATCGGGTGCTCGGGGGAGAGCTCATCGTAGGGGACACCAAATTCCCTTTCCCGAGCCACAATAACACAGCTCGCGACGGGGATCCCGAGCGCGTTTTCCCAGGAGGTTGGAAGTATAATCTCTCCCCCTATCCTGGTCATCCCGAGGCTCCCTCCCACGGGCATCCTGGACCACCTCCCCCTAGGGAGGACGCCACAAGGGGCTCTTACATATGCCCGAACCAACCTCAACTGGGCTCACTGTTCGACGTGAAGGAGCAGCGGCCCGACTCCGAGCTCCTTCTCGGTAATGAGTGCTTGGTCACCCTATCTCTAAGGGACGCCAGCCCACCACTCTGAGGAAACCCATTCCGGACCGATGTGTACCTGGAATCTCGTTCTTTCGGTCATGACACAGCCTCATGACCATAGGTGAAGGGTAGGAACAGAATTCCCGGTTTTAATCGGAGCTTTGCCTTATGGCTCAGCTCTCTTTTCGTTCACAACGGTGCGATTAAACGGAATGTAATACACAACGGCTGTCCCGATTTCTCCGACCAATCTCACGCTCCAGGTCCCACTCACTCGCAAACAAGGAACCAAGGTACTTAACTCCTTACTGGGGTAAGGGACTTACTCCCACGAAGAAGGCATCATTCGGTTCTGGCTTGAGGAAAACAAGGCCTCAGATGTTAGAGGTGCCTGATGCCCAGCCCCAGCCGCTCACACTCGGCTGCTGAAAAACCGTCCTAGAGATGCCTGAATGGTCCCAGACCGATGAAGCCAGCAGGACCACATTCATCTGCAAAAAGCAGGCGATGAGATCTGAGCCCACGAACTGCAACCCTCCCGCCACGACAACGCCTCGAATCCTGTCCATAAAATACAAAGGAGTGGTGACAAGCGAGCCCGGCGGAGGATCAACCTTTCAGAACCTGGAACGAGTGACTTACTGCCGAGAACCGGACAAGATCTCGCTTTGGTCATACATAGATTGGATGGCCGGAGGAAGAGACCCCTCACCCCCATATTCCGCAGCAACCTCCACAATTTCTAGGGGGACCCGGTCATACCGCCTTCCCAGATGTGCAAAAACACATGTAGATGGTTGGGCAGTACGCCCAGGCCACCTTCAAGATACGTGCGAGAGTAAAGATCTGATCCAGTGTTCCCAGGACCAGGACGGAATCCGCATTGTTCCTATTTCAGTCCGGAGGTTGACATCGGACGAACTCTCCTTTCCAGCACCGTTGGAGTATTACTTTACCAGGGAGGCTGAGACAGTGTGATACCACCTGTAATGGCACACACCTTCTGGTCCCCTTTTGAAGAGGGGGACCACAAACCCGGTTCGCCACTCCTTAGGCACCGTGCCCAGACTTCACGCAATGTTGGGAAAGAGGCGTGTCAAACCAAGGACAGCCCCTCCACACCCAGGCAAAAAGCCTTCAGCATTTCTGGACGGATCTCACAATCCCTGGGGCTTTGCCGCTGTGGATGTGTGACTTACTCAGCGACCTCCACCAGGGAAAATTGCGAACAATCCACCATCATCCTCCAGCTCACCTTACCCGAGGGCGTTGTCACCGGAGTTAGGAGTTCCTCAAGTGCTCCTTCCACCGCCCTATACCTGCGAGGAGTTGAGGGTCAACAACGTACCATCTTAATGTATCTGGCAAAACGGTTTTCCAGAAGCCACGGTGTGCACGACCGAAAGTACATCTCTCATATCTCGACAAACTTCTCCCACATTCGTGGTTTGCCTCTGTCACGGGCAGAGGGCTGCAGCCCTCAGGCCCGTTCAGTAGCCCTGCAATGCCCTCCGGCAGTCCTCCGAGAAACATATCCCTGGAAAGACTCCTTCTTCAGTGGAAGGCTTCCCTGACCACGGTGGTCCCAGGGTGTTCGGGGGTTACGCCCCTGAGGCACCTAAAACCCTCAAGAACCACAGCTCGCCGCCCGCATCTTTAGCAATGGAAATTTGAACATTGTCCACTCATGTCAATGCCCCCGCACTCCACCAGGGATGGTCCGAAAAGCTTCACCGGAGGGTGATGAGTTGAAAGGTCCGTCGGACCGGTGCGCTCCTCCAGACGTTCCAGTTTACCGACTCCCCGTTTGGCTACCAGGTTCTGTCAGAGGAGCTTCGCCCCCCTGACCAATCACAACACCAGGATGGTGATCAGTTGACAGCCTTCTCCCCTCTCTTCAACCGAAGTTCCAAACAATACGGCCTCAAATCAGATTAAACGATATAAATCTGATCATGACCTGGCCTGGGTGCTCTGGTACCAGTACACTTGAGATCCCTATTTCGAAACATGGTGTTTGTGATGACATCCATGACTAGCACAGAAGTCCAAAACAACAGACAACCACTTGGTTTGGATCAGGGGAGGCCGTTCCTCCCAATAAAGCCTCTCCAAGTACTCCTCATTGCCACACTTGTGCATTGGAAGTCCCCCAGCCGAACAGGAGCCCCTACAGGACCTCATTCAAGGTCTCCAGAAGGCAGATACTCCGAACTAGTGTTTGTGCATACGCACAAACAACAGTCAGGAGTTTTCCCCCAATCACCCGCAGGTGTGTGAGGCGACCCTCTCGGCCACCGGGGTAAACTACAAGGCGGCACATCAAGCCGGGGGCTGTGAGTATCCAACACACCCGCCGGGCCTCACACCAGGTATGGGACAACTCAGGAGTAGGACAGAGTCCCAACCCTATCCAAAATACGCTGTTTCCAGAACCAGACGTGCGTAGAGGTAAGCACACCAGATCTAAACCGGTTAACGCTCCACCTCCCAGCACAAGTCCGGCTCCTTACCCCACAGAGAGGTGACCGGGCTTCGATTGGTGCTGGTCAAGAGGGTGGGCCCGGGCTTCTTTCGGCGGGGGGTCTCCTCTAACCTTCACTGTTACAACCAGTCGAAGTCTTGAACCATTCTTGTTTCGGCCCTCCCCTGAGACATCTTTGACATGGGACGACCTTACCAGGAGACACAAAGTCCAGACAACAAAGCCCTCAGGTCAATAGGGACACACAAAACCTCTGCCACCCATAAGGTGCATGGTATCCCGGAGGGTTATACCCATTATTCAAATTCAGTTCAGTTCATCTTGCTAAGGACAACTGTTATGTTCCTTGCCTCGTGGCTCTAGTGCTGCTTTGGTGGGAACTGTCACAGGAGTCTGGTATAGACCTGCTCTTTATGGAAAGGACCTGGGAGATACAAAACATTCCAGGTCGGTCTAAGACCTGCTTTTGAAAGACCTGGGGAGAATAACAAAACATCCCAGAGTCTGGTCTAAGACTGCTATCTTATGAAAGACCTGGTGAGATAAATAACATCCCACGAGTCCGGTTAGACTGCGTCTTTATGAAAGACATGGGAGATAAATAACATACCAGAGTCTGGTCTGTTTAACCTGCTCTTGATAAAAGACTGGGAGATAACGTGTATTACACTTAGATGCTATAGATATAATAAATTGAATTGAATGTAATGTCACTGTGTGAAGTACTATAATGTACTAGTGAAGTACTGTGAGTACTATGTGAAGTACTTTATATACTTGTGAACAGTATTTTATGTACACTGTGTGGGTGGGTCCGGACAGACCTACTTCTCAAGAGATGATTGCTGAGACCAGTCCTCTTTGCCACGACAGGATTGGTTCAGAAACTATCGGTGCGCCGGGTTGTTCCGCCCTGACTGTGAAATCCAGCCCAAGCTCCAGGAAGCTACCGCACTAATAATGACATCACATTTTGGTAGTATGAATTTCAACTATGAGGGGCATATTTTAAACTAGGAGACCAGGGTACTCCAGCGGCACAGTCCCGGGTAGGTGGGGGGGTCTAGGTGCTTACTTGTGGGTTACCTTGGTCAAGGAGGTTAGGTCGTCTGGTCTACAGGGGTCAAAGGTTTGGTGCTACATGGTCTACCTGGGTCAGAGGTTAGGCTATACTGGTCACCTGGGTCAAAGGTTGGTCTACCACGGTCAATAACCGGGGAAGAGGTTAGGTCTAACTGGTCTACCTGGTCACGAGGTTAGGTCTATACGGTCTATACCGGGTCAGAGGTTAGGCTATTATACTGGTTACCTGGGTCAAAGGTTGGTCTACCAAACTGTATAACTGGTAGCGGTTAGGTCTACGTGATGGTCTACTGGGTAGAAGTTAGGTTACTACTGCAGCTTAATGGGGAAGACAGGTGTGTCGACTGGGGTACATGAGTAGCATGTGGGTGTAGATGTTCAAAAATGTATGTCTATGCACTTTAGAAACAAGGTACCACAGCAATGAAAATACAGATGCCCTATTGCACTCTTCTCAGCACGTCAACAGCAACATCAATAAACAATAATATAGTTAAAAACATAAAACCATTTTAACCCCCACAGTAAACATGCTGGTAATAAAAACAGACCCAGCACTCCTTCCTGCTGGTTATCATCAACACCTAATTACCTGAGGATTAAAAACTATCCCTAAAAACGTGATGTGCGCAGTTGGATACCTGCAACGTCTTCCTGAGGAGGTGGGGGGGGGGGGGGGAGAGGTGTGTGCAGGATGACTAGGAATCCTGGCATAATAAACGTGCCTTCTTAGTATACGTTTCCAGGAAATAGTTTGCAACGGTTCAAGAGGGAACGCGATGATTTGACGCAGTTTGTGACCACCTTTGTCAGAAGAAGATTACGATATAGTAAGAGTGTAGTCCTACCAAACAACACAGTGTCCGGTCAATAGAACTCCAATGTACAAACGTGATTAGATTTCTGTAGATATTAAGAGATACATATTTCTGAAGACACGCTCAAAAAGAAATACTCGTGATGTGCCTTCTTATACACATCTGATATGAAACGACCACGTGAGGGAGTCTGAAATATGGGATGCCTAAGAATTTAAAACGTGTGTGGACGTGCATAACAGGAGAGTTGTTAATGTAGACGGTGTGTGTGTGAATTGTGAATCTTCCTAAAATCTATATGACACTTCCTTAGTTAGTTTCATCCAAACTTAGGGACAAATATTTTTACTGGCACCACTGATCAAATACACACCTCATCCATGTAGGCAGTCTTCATTATGCTGTCAAGAGTCTATCAATATGTTGTCGTCGTAGAAAGATCACATATACTGTTAGTGGGATGTTGGCCCACAGTCAATTGTGTAAATGACATATAATTAAGGGAGATGACAGAGCCTGGGGTGCTCACGGTGTTTGCACTATACAGCCGGATGTAGGTGCCACTCTAACTATCTGGGGGGGACACTGTGTTAGAAAATCCTGTATCACTTGAGGATGGAATTGCAGATTGGCCCAGGTTCTTAACAGCTTTTAGATGTAAGATACGTAGGGTTTGATGGTGTTAAATAGCACTACTATAATCAACAAAAAAGATCCTGACATAATTTATCCTGCCTTAGATTTGACAACAGTATGTATAAGCACAAGGATACAGCCCATCACTCCCAGCCCATTTGATCATATGCAAATGTAATGGATCAATCGAGACAGGTATGCTGTGTTGATACATGTTTCACAAGTTGTTCAAACACTTCATAATCACAGAGTCAATGCTATGGGTTCTAAAATCATTAATACAAGTGGCACGTTTCTTCTTAGCAACAGGAACTATAATAGATTTTTTTAAACAATTTGAGAACTACACAAAGAGAGAGTGGACCGGTTAAAAATGTCGTAAAAACCAGAGGCAAGGGCTATACACATTTTTTAAAAACTCGTGGATTAATTACCCACCGGCACCACCCCCAGCAGCCTCCTATGTTTACAGTTAAAAAACTTACGGGGTGTCCAGTGAATGAGACCGGATTGTGGCCTACTTATAACAGGATGTACCAAATGGAGATGATGTGCTGAGTGATAGTTCCCATCGAAGGTACTGTGCAGGCCCTGACATCCCCAATTTGAGGCGCCAGTAGCATATCCGTGCCTTCAAAAGAGCATAGAGAAGCATTTTCAAGTCATACTGGGAAGGAAGCAGAGGTTATTGTGACGCCACTAGGTTGACATTGTAGCAGAACCAAGGTAGGCCTTGCCAGACGAGCCTAGAGTCCCTTCAGAACAATATCGGCTCTATATTGTTCCCGTGTTGTTTTTAGCAGACGTGATTGCATTACTAGCCCTTTTTTTGTTTACCCTCGCGATTGTGTAACGAGCAGTCGTCAGTTTTAAAGCCCACTGTCTTCCATGCAGTTTCACCACGTCACATTATGTTTATCCACGTACTTTTCTTAGGGTACACACGGAAAGTATGCGAGGGAAACTACAGCCTGTCACAAACAGAATTTAACATAGTCAGTAAGATGCCTAGTGTACCAATGGCAATGGTAGCGGAATCACTAAAAATGAACAGTCAGTAGATTCCAAAGCAGCATCTGCAAACATGACTCACCTTCAGCAGTCCAGCGCTTGTACTGTCCTCACAATGGTTCTCTATCTTTCATCACCTGTTGTACACCAGGAAGCAGCAGTACAGAGGAATGATTGACTTCCCAAAGTGAGGGGAGGAAGAGGACAGATTTATAGCGCCCTTAATTTTGCTAACAGTGTGCAATGAGTTGTTATTTTTCTTGGTTGCACAGCTGACGTGTGAAGTAATTTCGTAGCACTGACTTTAGGTGCACCGTGATTGAGAGTCACCAGGTCACAACGGAGGAGAGCTTGAGGGGTGCAGCCTCTCAGACCATGTCGACAACATCACTGAGCTCCTCCATTGGGCTGCTTAGCGTTCGCTTCAGGGAGGGATGTAACCGCCAGGAGTAGGACGTGGAAATTCCCTTGGTGAGTTTAGAACGGCGACATTGATGGTAAGATGTTCAAGGAACGGTGATTTTTGAAAAAAACAAAAAAGAGAAAAAAAAAAAACAAAAACTGAGGGAGATTAACTTCCATGTCCAGTGCACCAGAGTTGTAACAGAGGAACAACCCACCCCTCGACTTGCAGTGTTGTCCCTAAACTCGGCTCTAAACGAAGAATCCATCCTCAAATGATAGCACTGTCGGATAGTCACGATGTCAGCCGCTACTGTGAACGAACACACAACAGTCCCAGATCCGCTTGTCCCTGACACCGGGCAGCGGAGCTCATCCATCTTGTTGTGGATTAGATGCATGTTTACGCAACAGGCATGTTGGTATTGGAGGCCTCGCGGGGTCTGTTCAGTTAACCTCACCGCAGTCCCCCACCGTCTCCTCTCTTTCCCCCATAGTGCCTTCGGTAACCTGTAACGCCAGGTCTCTAATGTTTTGATGATATCCCAGGTATCACAGAGTTGTAGGGACAGTCTGACAACATTTGCTCTGATGGGTTTTCCAGTAGAGGTACTGGCGATCCATAAGTCATGAGAGAGAAGTAGCTGGTGTAACAACTATAAGTCAAGCTAAAACGTAGCACTAAATTGGCGTGAGAGATGCTTGTAGCGTGTGCAATGTGCAGTCGTTGGCGCCATCTTGGCCAGATGTGGTGTGTGTCGTGTGTGTGGATGTGTGTAGATGTGTGTGACTTGTAGAGGGTATGATGGTGATGTGTGTGTGTGTGGGATGTGTGTGAGTGTGTAGGTGTGTGCCTGTGGTAGAGTGTGTTTGGTTTAGAGTGTTACGAGTAGTGTGTGTATGGTATGAGTGTAGAGATGGGTATGAGTGGTAGGGTGTGGTGTGAGTATGTAGAAGTGTGTGTGTGTTGATGTGTGGTGTGTGGTGTGTTTTAGAAATGTGAGTTGTATAGATGAGCAGTGTCTAGATGTGTGTGAGTGTGTAGTGTGTGTGTGTGTGTGACGTGGTGTTGATTGTGGTGTCGGTTGTGTGATTGTGTGTGTGTGGTGTGTTTAGGGTGTGGTGTGTATTTCATTACACGTTTGCTTCTAATGTCTCTCACTTGTTGTTAGTCAGGTTTGAAAAGAGATTCATCTGAATCAGAAGGGAGGGTGTGGTGTTGTGTGTGGTATACGTGTGTATGGTTTGGTGTGGGTGTGGTGTGTAGCCTCAATTTCGTATAGGTCGTACATCTCATTTCTGACTTCCGTATCTGCATACCGTTCAAATAATCCTTTATTCTTATTCCTCTATACATTTTCTCTATATCCTCCCCCTCTATTCCCACTTCTTACCCCCATCCCTCTCTTCTACCCACTTCCATCCCCCCCAGTCCACCCCCTTCTTACCCCCCATTCACTTCTCACCTACCCCACCGGTTGCCCAATTGACTGCAGATGTGCTTACAGTGTAGAAGACGAAGACCAATCACAGAGAAGGAGCAAGCAGGGCAACGGAGTTGCCATAGAACCCAGTTCAGCACAACCCAATACCATGGCGATGAAACATTTAAAAAAATTCAACACACAGGGGGCGGGGCTAAAGATGATTACAAAAGGTCAGCAGCCAACAAAAGCTAAAAAACATTAGCAACAATGTAACTGTTCATTCACTGGGGGACAAGATGGCACAAACCTAACCATGGAGCAGAAGATGGGCACACCTACCCAGAGAAGAAGAGATGGGCATCGAACCAAACCCATGAGAACGAGATGGGCCGACCCTAATCCATGGAAGAAAGAATGGGCACGGACCCTAACCCATGACGAAGAGATGGGCACGACCCGAACACATGAGGAAAGGGCAAGACTACCAATGAGACAGGACCTAGGAACACCCGAAGAAGAGATCACGACCTACCATGAAGAAGAGATGGGCATGCACCCTAACCCATGAAGAAGAGATGGGCCGGACCCTAAAACCAGAAGAAAGAGATGGGCGCACGACCCTAACCAGGAAAGAGTTCAATTCAATTCAATTTTATTAATTAGTATCACTTCATAACAAAGGGTATTCAAGACCCTTGTACAGAGAGAGGAGGTCTAGGACCCACTCCAGAAACCTCAGACGAGACCCAGGCTCTTGGTAGGCGGTGTATGGACGGGCGGTTGGGAGTTAGTGGAATAACAAAAATAAGAAAAAATAGTAGTTTGTAGCAGTTATGTAGTAGTTCATGGCATAGAACGGACGCTGTCAGCATACAAGGCACAGCCAGGACGGCAGGAAGTTACCAGGACGTAGCGGACGTTTGCAGCGTAGAAGGGTGTAGCAGGACGGGTGTAGCAGGGACGGCGTAGCAGGACGTTGAAGGACGTAGCAGACGTTAGGCAGGGGTCGCAGGGAGTAGCAGGACGTAGCAGGGCGCGTAGTGCAGAGTGCAGGGTTAGGCAGAACAGTAGCAGGGTGTAGCAGATATCGTGCAGGTGGTAGAGGAGTAGAGTAGCGGAGTGAGAGAAGTAAGCAGGGTGGAGCAGGATAGTCATGGGACGTTGAGGCGTAAGACCGTAGCAGGGTGTAGAAGGACGTAGCAGGAGTAGCGGCTGGAGCATGGAGTAGCAGGACCGTAGAAGGACGCTAGCAGGGCGTTTTTAGCAGGACGTAGCAGGACGTAGCAGGGATGTTGTGCAGAAGTAAGCAGGGTGTAGCAGGGACGTAGCAAGACGTAGCTAGGACCGTTAGTAGGGTGTAGCAGGATGTAGGCAGGATCGTAGCAGGAGTAGAAGGGTGTAGCAGAACGTAGCAGGGTTGGTAGCCAGGAACGTAGCAGGAGTAGAGTGGCTTAGGGAGTAGCAGGACGTAGCAGGGCCGTAGCAGGAGAAGGGAATGCAGTTAGCAGGAACGTAGCAGGGGTGTTGTGGTAGTTGGGGGGGCGTACGCAGGTTGTTTGTTGTAGGCAGGTGTTAGTAAGTGTGTTTGTTGTAGACAGGTAGCGTAGAGGACGAGAGGACGTAGCAGGATGTAGCAGGGTTTAGCAGGACGTAGCAGGCGACAGCTGCTACCATGATTTTGGAGCCTCTGCTGATCCGAGGGACATGGGGGGAAAAAAGAACAAGGACTACCAGAGCTAGGTTAGTAGCTAGTTGTAATGTGTAACTAGGTAGTGAAACATAGTAGGGAACAAGGTTAGTAACAGGCATATAGGTAGTTTAGTAACTAGGGTAGGAACTGGGTAGTAAACTAGCGTAGAACTAGGTTAGGAAACTAGGGTAGGAAACAGGTAGTAACTAGTTTAGTAACTAGGTGAAGTAACCTAGGTTAGGAACAAGGGTTAGTAAACTAGGCGTAAACTAGGTAGTAACTAGGTTAGGAACTAAGGTTAGTAAACTAGGTTTAGTAACATGGTAGGAACAGGTTAGTAACTAGGTTAGGAACGAGGTTAGGAAACTAGCGTTAGTAACTAGTTAGGAACTAGGTTAGTACTAGGTTAGGAACATAGGTGTAGTAACTAGGTTAGGAACTAGGTAGCACTAGGTAGTAAATAGGCTAGTCAAAACTAGGTCAGTAGCTAGGTAGTATAACTAGTAGGTTAGTAAATAGGTTAGTAGCTAGGTTAGTAACTTGCATTTCTGGGGACATGGATCACAAAGGAAGAGAGAGAATGGGCACAACCTAACCCTAACCCATGAAGAAGAAATGGGCACGACCGTAACCCCCTTGAATGAAGAAGATGGACACGATCCGTAACCCCATGGAGAAGAAAATGGACAAAACCTCCCGACGTCTATCCTGGCAGCGCGCTTTGGTTTTGAACCCGTCTGTCTCATCGTGTGAGACATTTTGAAAGACACAGGATGGCAAGTCTTTATATTTTTAAAAATGCTAAATACCCAGCCGCTTTTATTTCAGTGTTAATCACAGAGTTTATTTATTACAAGAGATGATTTACTAAATAAATATGACGGTTTTGTTTGTCAGGCAGCGGGTCGGTGTCACCCAGGCATTTAGATGTTTGTCCTGTCCCATCCGGTCATTTACACAGT
Organism: Etheostoma spectabile; assembly: GCF_008692095.1. NCBI lineage: Eukaryota > Metazoa > Chordata > Actinopteri > Perciformes > Percidae > Etheostoma > Etheostoma spectabile. The sequence goes on along the minus strand of NW_022605613.1, from coordinate 139,745 downwards.
TTGTCTGTACCTATCCGGTCATTTTAGATGTTTTCTGTCCATCGGTCATTTAGATGTTGTCGTACCATCCGGTCAGTACACATGTTGTGTGTCCCATCCGGTTCATGTACACATGTTGTCTGTCGCCATCGGTCATTTCTAGAGGTTGTCTGCCTATTCGGTCATTTACACCATGTTTGTCGTCCCTCGGTAAATTTAGGATTGTTGGCGTCCCTACGGTCATTTTAGATGTTTGTCGTCACCATCCGGTTATTTACACATGTGTGTCCTGTCCATCGGTCATTTTCACGTTGGTCTGTACCATCCGGTTCAGTTTTTCACGTTGTCTGTCCATCCGGTTTTCATTGTAGTTTGTCTGTCACCATACGGTTATGTTTCCATTGCCATTGTCACGTTTGTCTGTTAATCCGTCATTTTAAACATGTTTGTCTCGCTCCCTCCGGTAATTTTAAACATGTTTGTCGTTCATCCGGTCATTTAAAAATGTTTGTCGTCCCATCACGGTCATTTTAAACATGTTTGTCCGTCCCATCCGGTCAATTAAAATGTTTGTCCGTCCCATCCGGTCATTTAAACTGTTTGTCCGTCTCCGTTATCCCACCTGGTCATTAAACATGTTTGTCCGTCCCATCCAGGTTATTTCTGTTCGGTCTATTCCTCATCCAGTCAGCTTCACATTGTGTCTGTCTCAATCCGATCATTTTCTGACTCTGTCTCTTTCACATGTGCTGTCGTCTCACCAACTACGTCCCGTCTGTGTGTTTCTGCAAGGAATTTATTGAATTTTATTGTGTGACAACTTATATTTTCACACTTTAACACTACGTGCTGGTCTTCCGTAACAGAAAACAAACCTTTTATCACATTAGTAAAACTTTTTCCAGGTGGTGGGGGCTTTTTTGATATTTTTTGCGGGACAAAAATAAATGAATAAGTAAAAACGGTAGTGAATGTTGCCCGAGGACACATGATGGTTTAAAACTCTCCACTATGAAGGGTTTAACCTTTTTTAACTTTAAAGATATTTAAATTATATTTTTGTTAAATAGGTGAACCTTAAATTATTGATAATGAATTTATTCTTGTATTGGAAGGTGTACAACTATAATTTGACTTATTTAATTCGTTTGGTATGTGTCCATTGGCTCTTTTACCCCAGGCGTTAATCTTTTAAAACAAGGACTTTTCTTAAGTGTTTGGGGCATTGTGTCCTTTAAGTGTATAGGACAGTTGTCGACAGGAAGGGGGGGGGGTGACGGCCGCAGGGTGGAATGGAAACCCCGGACCGTCGAGGAAAGGACGTGAGCTCGGGCACACTAGGGCGCCAACTCTACCAGCGGAGCTACACCGGGCTGCCCGTGCCCACTGGCATCACGTACAATCGCAGACTGAGGGACCGGGGTTGAACCACTCGCCCCTTAACCTGCATTTACTGCCTTCTGAGCCACAGCGGCCGTGTGCATGTGTTGTCTGTGGGTTGTGTGTTTGTGGTGTGTCTGTGTGTGGGTTGGCCTTGTCTGTGTGTGGGGTGTGTCTGGGTTTCTGTGTGGTTGAGTGTGCACTGTGGTGTGTGGTGTGTGAGACGATTGTAAAGGATGGCTTCTGAGACTGTCTTCTGAAAAACCTAAGATACAACTGCAGAATGAAGGTGTGTGTGTGTGTCTGTGTGTGTGGTGTGTGTGTGTCTGTCGTGTGTATGTATGTGAGTGTGTGCGTATGGAGTGCAATGTCTACAGAGTCAGTGTTCAATAAAGCTCTGGTCCCACGTTATAGAGTCACTTTATAAAACTGCCATGAACACAACAGCAATCAGGAGCTTTTCTGACACTAGATGTGGAGGAACTTGGACAACACAATCAAACTTACAGGATTAACTAAACCATTAAGGTGTATAAAAACAATCACCGACCACTTAAGTCATTGAAATTACTACATCAGGGTATATAACCATCTCACCTCGACCATTAGGTGTAATAAAACCATTGACACCTCTCCACTTTCAGGTATAAAACCCTAATCTCAGTACATGGTGACCGGTTATCTTGTTTTTCATTGTCATGTGACCCGGCCCTCAAAGAAATAGCAAATGTCAACATCAAAGGTGTTCAACCCAAAAATTAACCTATCTCCTGTGATATCTCCCTCATCTACAATATTAAGGATGGCTGTTTCGTGTGTAAATGTCTGTATTCTATATATTTTAGTTTAACGACTAATAAGCTCTTTTAATCATACAGCGAAACAATTCCACCAGTCACACATCATCTAAACCACCTGATCATCAGAATCACACATTACTGACGCATCCGTCACACCACAACAATCTACACACCATGCTCATCAGGATACACACTCCAACACATCTAACACACCTGCTAATGTCAGATGAACACATCACATCTAACACAGCTCTGATCCACTACATTAACACATCTAAAATCACCACCACACACATTCTACACACTGCTCATCAGATACACACTCACACACACTACACACACTTGCTCAGTCAGAACACACTACACCACAATCTGAAACCCTATGCTCATCAGATACACAATCACACACATTCACACACCAATGCCGCCCAGCACCGGCGGAATCTGGGGTTCAGTGTCTTGCCAAGGAAAAATTCGCGTAGGAATGCAGGGCCAGGGGATTGAACCACAACCTTCCGTGGCAGGGCAACCACTTCTTCCAATGGACGCCCAAGCCGCCGTGTGTGTGTGTGTGTGTGTGGTGTGTGTGGGTTGACGGCGTGTGCAGTGTGCCCTTACAATCTATGCAGAAAGTCATTACCTCATAAACACACACACACACACGTAAGATCAGAAGAAGACGGGGGGATGTGGGGAACGGAGATTAACAATGTCTTGTAATGAACAAAACACCACCACACCCACACACACAACACCACACACACACACACACACATCACACACAGCAACACACACACCAACACACACACACCAACACACACACCACAAACCCACACACACTTTTCAGGAGGAATACAGAAACCAACAGGGCTGTAACGAGCCGGGTCACATTTTGTACCTTTATTGTGTGTGAAGCGTAAATACCTAAAGGAAAACAAACTTATTTTAGATTGTGAGAACGAGGCGACGCTTAAAAATATATTAAATAAAATAATGTTATATACAGAAATTAGATTAGAAAATGATATCATATAAAATAGCTATAATATAAAAAATGTGTCTATAACAACACACCGAGACCATGAAAACTGGACTAAGGAGGACTCACTGGGATGAGTGCTAGGAAAACAAAATAATAATAATATAAAATAATAATAATAATAATTAATAATAAATAAATAATAATAAAATAATAATAAATAAGACTAAGCTGAGCTGCCGATTTGATTACAGGTAACGAAAGGTTAGGAATCATGAAATCAACCAAGATCTGAATCCTGATGAGCCAACACAGAGAGACAACAGATGACAACACAACTCCCATAATGCAAACAGCAACAAGTCCAACACTAAAGAACCCGCAGAGTCTGCAACGATATGATGCTGAAACAATGGCTTAGAGAGACCCAAGTCCCATAAAGCAACAGCAAAAAGTTCCAGAGCAACCAAGTACCAGTAATGCACCCAGTAACCGTCCCACAATGCACAAGTCCTACAATGAAAAGCAAATCCAACAGGTGTGCAACAGTAACACGTCCATTACTGCAAACAAAACCTGTAACCTGTCAATGACTCCAGAAACTGTTACAGACCCAGAACCTGTTATCAAGATCCAGACAGAAAACACAGCTGAAGAGGAGGACTGACCTGTTGGGTCAGACTTGATGGAGGACGACTTGATGGATGGAGCACCGGTGGATGGACACTGAACCTGTTGGAAGAGCAGCGAGCATCTGCAGCTGAAGAGGAGAAGCGAGGAGAGCACGAGGAAGCTGCAGGGTATGAGGACAAGGAGCGTGTGTTCAGGGTCTGGGTCTTCGACATGCTAGCTTCTAATGGACCTGCAACACAGACAAAGTATTGTGAAACACGTTCAGGATGCGGTCGGGGCGCTGCAGACGGCATGCAGGTAGACCCTAACATCTGCCATGCGTCGTGGTCTCACGGATCTCGTTGTTGTTCCGCACCAGCTCTGCCCGCGACACACGGCACGAACCTTATCAGAAGTGTAAACCTTATCAGGGCGGGGGGGTGAACCCTTAATAGGATAGGTGAAACCTAGCGGCGGATCGGGTGAACCTAGCAGGAAGGCGTGAATCTTAGCAGGATAGGGTGAACCTTTAGAAGGACGGGTGAACCTTAGCAGGACGGGGTGAAACCTTGTCAGGGCGGGTAAAACCTTGTCGGCGGACCCGTGAACCTATCAAGCAGTGGGACCTAATGATCGGCGTAGTGAACCTTATCAGGACAAGGTTGAACCTTATAAGGGCGTTGGTGATAATCACAAGGGAAGGAAGTTAGTATCTGCCAAGTAATAGGTTGTGTGTAACTGCCATCTGTGGTGATTAATTCTGCCTTCAGAGCATTCTAGGACCTGGCTGTTGGCTTCTGGTGTTAAAGGTTTTTTATTCGGTTTTCAAGATAAGTCCAAGGTCTCTGCTAGAGTAACCAGTTCAGTCCAGAAGAAAGTCCAAGAGTTCTTGTCGAGTCCCCAAGTCAGGTTTCTCCATCTCTGCAGTGTACAAGGTCAAGGTGCACCTGTTTCTCGGACACCATCACCCTCAAGTCGCAGGTCGCTGCATAGATGGGGGACGTACTGCAGAGACCTGGACTCTGCAGAGACCTGGGAATCAATTGGGCTGCAGAGTCTAGTCATGTGCAGCTACCAGGGTAGCACAGGTGCGTGCACAGTACAGGCGGTCCCCCTGTCTCTGCAGAGTCTCCAGATGCTATCTGAGACTTGAAGGGCACAATAGGGTGTTGAAGGCTGAACATAACATTCATATATTAATAATATAATAATAAACTTGTAAGTGTGTATATAGCGTCACTGGGAATAAAGGACTCTGTCCCCAAAAGCAGAGCTTTGACTTGGGGGGCTATGTAGAGGAGGACCGGCCTGAGGTGGATCTGAAGGACGGAAGGTCAGTAGGGGGAGAGGAGGACAGTGAGGTATAACGGGGCAACCGGTGGTGGTGTATGGGCTTTGTAGGGAGGACCAGGATTTGTAGAGTACGCGGAAGAAAGGGAAGCCATGGTGTAGCTGTTTTAGGATGGAAGTGATTTGGGCCAGGATGTGGAGAGGGAGGACTGTGGAGTTGTGCGCATGAGTTCTGAACCAGTTGGAGCCTTTTAATGGAGTGGTGGAGCTGATGCCGAGGAGGTAGTGATTGCACAATAGGCAAGTGGTTGCGGAGATGGAAGGCAGAATACGTCTTTCGGCAGCGAATAGGGAGTGAGAGTGAGGGCTCTGATTTTAGCAATATATTAGGGGAAGACGTGGGGCACGTCTCATGGTGAGAGTGGGTATTGGTGGAGCAGGGAGTTGGGTTATTGTGAGGGTGCGGGTATTGAGGTGCGTTAGTGGGGTGTGAGGATTGGTGAGTGTGAGGTTATTGGTGAGTGTGAGGTTATGGTAGAGTGATGCGGTTACTGGTGAGAGTGGTCTATGGGTGTAGGTGAGGATGGGTGGGTTGGTGAGAGTGAGTTTGTGGGAGGGGTTAATTGTGAAGTGTAGCTGAGAGAGGGGGTATTGGGTGAGTGTGGGGGTTACTGGTGAGAGGGGAGCTGGGTATTGGTGAGGGGGTTTATGGGTGAGATGGGGTTATTGGTGGAGAGTGGGGTTATGTGGGTGAGTGTGAGTTACTGTGAGAGTGAGGTTACTGGTGAGAGTGGGGTTATTGGTAGTGAGGTAGGTAGAGGGTTAGTTGAGGTGAGACACGGTGAGGGGTTTTGGTGAGTGTGAGGTTACTGGTGGAGAGTGGGTTATTGGTGAGGGTTATGGTGAGGGTTACTGGTGGGTGGCGATTGAGAGTGGGCGTATTGGTGATGGTGATGGTCGTGAGGTTATTGGGAGCAGTGGGGTTATGGTGAGAGTGGGGTTTTGGTGAGAGTGGGGTTATGTAGGTGAGATGGGAGGGTGGTATTGGTGAGAGTGAGGTATTGGTGAGAGGATGGTTACTGGTGAGAGTGGCGGTTATTGGGTGAGAGTGGGGTTATTGGGAGGAGGGGATGGTGATGGTATGTGCGAGTGGGATTGTATAGAATAGAGGATTGTGAGAGTGGTTATTGGTGAGATGTGAGGTTATTGAGTAGAGTGGTATTGTGAGAGGGGTTTATGGTGGAGGGGTATGTTCTCAGAGTGAGGTTTGAAGTGTGGATGTGAGAGTGGGGGTATGTGAGAGTGGGGTATTGGTGAGAGTGAGGTTATGTGGAGTGAGTTCTAGAGTGGGGTTATGTGATGAGAGTGAGGTTTTGGATGAGATGGGTGGGGTATTGGTGGAGAGTGGTCTGGTGCAGTAGGGTATTGGTAGTGAGTTTTGTGAGGAGGAGGATTGGTGAGATGGGGTTATGTGAGATGGTTATTGGTTGAGATGAGGTTATTGGTGAGAGTGGGGTGTGAAATGGGATTGGAGAGTGATGGTGAGTTATCTGAGAGTGGAGGATGGTGGAGGGTTATGGTGAGAGTGGGGTTATTGGTGAGAGTGGGGTTACTGGGGAGACTGGGGGTCGGGGAGAGTGGGGTTACTGGTGAGAGTGGGTTATTTTGGGTTTTGTGAAGGGGGATTGGGTTTTTGGTATTGGGTGGGTTATGGATGGGGGGTATGGGAAGTGGCTGGTGAGAGTGGGGTTATTGGGTGAAGAGTGGGGTTATGTGAGAGTGGTTACTTGTGTGAGAGTGGGGTTACTTGGTGAAGCGAGTGAGGGTACTGGTGAGAGTGGGGTTATGTGAGAGTGGGGTTATGGTGATAGTGGGGTTTTGGTGGAGGGTTATTGGGAGAGCGGGGATGTGAGAGTGGGGTTACTGAGATGAGGAGGGGTACTGGTGGAGGGGTTTACTGGTGAGAGTGGGGTTATTGGTGAGGTTACTGGTGAGAGTGGGGTTACTGAGCTGAGAGTTTTGTGAGATTGGGGTACTGGTGAGAGGGGTTATGGAGGTTACTGGTGAGGAGTGGGGTTATTGGTGCTATGGAGAGGGAGTCTGGAGAGTGGGCGGTTTACTGGTGAGAGTGCGGGTATTGGGGAGGTTATGGTGAGCAGTGGGGTTACTGGTGAGAGGAGCGTTATTGGTGAGGTTATTGGTGAAGCAGAGTGGGGTACTGGTGGTGTATTTAGGATGGTGAGGTAGGTGAGAGTTGGGTATTGTCTTGCCTGAGAGGGGTTTTGGAAGCTATAGAGGAGGAATTCGGTGTTATTGCCTGTTTAGGTCTGAGGAAGTGTGGTGCATCCGTTTTGAGCTCGCCTGACAGCACCGGAAGCACCTTTGGGTTGGTGTTCTCTGGATCCCGTGTGGTTAGAGCAGACCAGAGACAGGACGATATTATTTTTATTCTTGGGATTCTTTTTG
>NW_022605613.1:128696-132214 GCF_008692095.1 Etheostoma spectabile | reverse complement strand
GTTGTATTTTGTTCTAAATGGTTTTCATACAGTGGACAATCAATAGTGAAAGCAGAGGGTTTACAGACCTGACATTTAAATAGACCCGTTCTTGAATTATGATATGCTTGCTACGTCATGAAAGTGTAATACAAAAGCTAACAAAGTAAATACTTTAATAGTAATTGTATTGAAAAATGTGCTTTGTAGTCTGCAGGCTCTCCCCGAGGAGTGTTGTGCAGAGCTAGTGTGATGGGGACAGGGGAAATGAGGGGGACCTCCTTTCAGGCTCTCCAGGGAGCCTTCTACGGTCTGATGGACATCGTACCCCTAAAATGACGGCCCTATATTCCTCGTTGTCCCTGAAGAGACGGGTTATACCGGATACTATCAGGGGAGGCAAGTCTAACCCGGATATACATAGGGGGAGGCAAGTATATACAGGACTCTACCTCACGGTGGGGCAGTATAGTATATACAGGATCTACGTTCGGGGGAGCAGTATAAACAGGATCTACATCCGGTGGAGGCAGTATAACAGGATCTACATCAGGTGGAGGCAGAAAAACGAAACAGTGGATACGTAACGTACGCTACTGTTAACGGTACTGGCTCTCAGGCTGACGATATTTCTGCTGAAGGGATCATAGGATATGTACAAACTTGTTAAGATTATACTTCTAACACGAAATCGTCGAAATGGGACGAAAGTTTAACACAGAATACAAGTCGACTTATTAAACATGTGAACGTTAGATTAAACTGATTTGCCAATTGGTTTTAAAACTGCCGTTGCCGTGTTAGCTAGTAGGTTGGCTTGCTAGGGGCAGCAAATTACATGCGGTATCATAAAACGTTATAATTCGGTACAAAATTATTATCGATCTGGAAAAATTAACAAATAGACATTACAAGTGGCTTATAGTATAGCAAAAAAAAGACTCAACGTTCAACTGTGTATTGCTCCGTCGAGGTTCGCATTATCGCGTCTCTTCGGCCGCCCGCGCGTATTATGTTTTTCAACGGTTTGTGAGCCCCGACCACCTTCCGCCTAAGTAGCCCAAGCACGATTGGCGACCGTATTTAGGTGGGTAAGTGTCCATCGATCTGCACTTACTCTGTGACCGGGTTGAGTACACCATCCGGGGTATTTTGAGTACAATGCATTTTGACCTGCACCTTCGACATTTTGTGAACGCAATATGTACTCAATAGTTAGGTATTTAGTTAAGAAGTGCGGCGATGCGCGAATTTGAGGACACAGCCCTAGTCTCTAACCGGGTTAGGTTAGTCTCAACCTAATGGTCTCGAACCAGGGTCAGGGTAGTCTAACTAGTCTCTAACCAGGGTTAGGGTTGTCTTCGCAACCTAAGTCTCTACAGGGTCAAGGTAGTTATACACTAGTCCTAACCAGGGTCAGGTTACGTCTCTAACTAGTCTCTAACCAGGGTCAGGGTTAGTCTCTAACTTAGTCTCTACCAGGGTTCAGGGTTAGTCTCTAACCTAGTTACTAACCAGGGTCAGGGTTAGTCTCTAAACTAGTCTCTAAACCAGGGTCAGGGTTAGTCTTAATCCTAGTCATAACAGGGTCGGCGTTGTCCCTAATCCTAGTCTTTAACAGGGTCAGGGGTAGTCTCTAACCTAGTCTCTAACCAGGGTTAGGGGTTAGTTCAACTAGTCTCTACCAGGGTTAGGGGAGTTCACCTAGTCTCTAACCCAGGGGTAGGTTTAGTCTCTAACTGTCTATAACCAGGGTAGGTTAGTATCACCTAGTCTCTAAACAGGGGTCAGGGTTAGTCTCTAACTGTACTCTAAAAGGGTCAGGGTTAGTCTTACTAGTCTTCTAACCAGGGCAGGGTTAGTCTCCTACCTAGTCTTAACCAAGGGTCAGGGTAGTCCTCTGACCAGTCTCTAAACCAGGGTTTAGGGTAGTCTGAACTACCCCCTGTATCTAACCAGGGTCAGGTTAGTCTCTAAACCTATAGTTCTTAACCAGGGTCAGGGTTAGTCTACGAACTCGGCCTAAAGGGGTTAGGGGTTAGTCTTAACATAGTCTCTAACCAGGTTAGGGTCGTCTCGAACGGGTCTTGGGGTGTGTCTCAGTGTGTCAGTTGTGCTCCGTCTCGTTTTGCATACGCGATAAAGCAGCCGTTGGCTTTATTTTTGTCGTGAAGACGGTTCGTTTGTGTGTGACACAACGTTACACCAAGCCCTTCGCATGTGGACTCGATAGGAGGCTGACAACAGGAACCATAGCTACCTCCTCTGTCCTGTAGGATGCCTGAAACCAGGTAAAACCATAGCTACTCTCTGTCCTCTGATAGGTGTGACAACAGGGTAAAATAGCTACCTCGCTGTCCCCTGATAGGATGTGACAACACAGGTAACCATACGCTACCTCTCTGTACTGTGATCGGATGTGAAACAGGTAACCATAGCTACTCTCTGTCTACTGCCTGCCGTGAGCGTTCAGTCGCCGGTCTGCGGAGGGGGTAGCTAGGGGGTGTTACTTGCCGGTGGTCTAATCGGTATGACATGGACTGGAGGCCTGAGGCATCAGGTTTCAGTTGGTGGTTTATCGGTTGCCGGAGGAGCCTACATGGCCTCGGGTTTCAGTCTGGGGTCTTAACCTCACAGTGATGGTAGACAAGATCCAGGGCGATCGGAGGGCTGGCCCGTTTTACGGCCGCTGAGTGAGGCCGGGTTCGTGTTCAAGGGTAGCTTGTGGAAATGTGTCCTAACCCCAGCTGCTAGCCCTGTACAGGTTCCCTACTGCAGCCCCCACAACCTACACCTGAGAATAAGAGCCTCAAAATAAACAGCCAGCCAGCCACAAAGCACACCCCACACCGCACCCAGCCTTAGCCTGTAAAGGTCCTTACTGCAGCCCCCCCACCAGCCTTAGCCGGTACAGGTCCTTACTGCAGCCACCCCCGCCTTAGCCCTGTACAGGTCTTACTGCACGGCCACACCCGCCTTAGCCCTGTACGGTCCTTACGGCAGCCCCCCCCCCTAGCCCTGTACGGTCCTTACTGCAGCCCCCCCCTTTAGCCTGTACAGGTCTTACTGCGCACCCCCCTATCAGCCTGCCCTGTACAGGTCCTACTGCACCCCCACCCCTGCCTTCGCCCTATACGATCCTTACTGCAGCCCCCCCCCCCCAGCCTTAGCATATACAGTCTACTGCAGCCCCATCAACCCCCACCAGCCTAAGCTGTACGGTCATACTGTCGCCGGGCCAGACAGTTAGACCCCCAGACTTCTTTCTTTCCGTTTCCCCAGCCATATGTCCGCTAGCCTCCGACTCTTTGAATGCTGTTGCTATGGCTGCGTTGCTAGCGCTAGTTAGCCACGTAGCTTACCATGCCAGTGACGTAGTGGATTGTGGAATTCCAACATGGCGGCGCCCATGTTACAACAACAACACTTTCAACTTGCCATTTTATCCCTTTTAACAAATTCTCCCATTTTAATAATTGTACCAGTGAGAAGAAATAAAATACATCTGTTATATCATCCATCCATCTATCTTCATCCGC
>NW_022605613.1:128600-128686 GCF_008692095.1 Etheostoma spectabile | reverse complement strand
CGGGTCTCGGGGGCAGCAGCTCCTGTAGGGGACCCCAAACTTCCCTTTCCCGAGCCACAATAACCAGCTCCGACTGGGGGATCCCG
>NW_022605613.1:127909-128027 GCF_008692095.1 Etheostoma spectabile | reverse complement strand
ACCCCAAGGTACTTAAACTCCTTCACTTGGGGTAAGGACTTACTCCCTACCCGAAGAAGGCACTCCATCGGTTTCCTGCTGAGAACCAAGGCCTCAGATTTAGAGGTGCTGATCCTCA
>NW_022605613.1:127559-127675 GCF_008692095.1 Etheostoma spectabile | reverse complement strand
TGGAACGAGTCCGACTTACTGCCGAGAACCCGGACACAGCTCTCGCTTTGGTCATACATAGATTGGATGGCCCGGAGAAGAGACCCCCTCACCCCATATTCCCGCAGCACCTCCCA
>NW_022605613.1:127414-127549 GCF_008692095.1 Etheostoma spectabile | reverse complement strand
CGGGGGACCCGGTCATACGCCTTCTCCAGATCCAGAAAACACATGTAGACTGGTTGGGCATACTCCCAGGCCCCCTTCAAGATCCTTGCGAGAGTAAAGATCTGATCCGTTGTTCCACGACCAGGACGGAATCCG
>NW_022605613.1:126626-126882 GCF_008692095.1 Etheostoma spectabile | reverse complement strand
TTCCACCGCCCTATTACCTGAGAGTTGAGGTCAACAACGTCCCATCCTTACTGTATACTGGCAAACGGTTTTCCAGAAGCACCTTGGTGCCGACCGAAAGTCCTTCTCCATATATTCTACAAACTTCTCCCACATTCGCTGCTTTGCCTCTGTCACGGCAGAGGCTGCAGCCCTTCAGGCCCGTCAGTACCCTGCAATTGCCTCCGGAGTCCTCCGAGACAACATATCCCGGAAAGACTCCTTCTTCAGTTGGACG
>NW_022605613.1:126395-126515 GCF_008692095.1 Etheostoma spectabile | reverse complement strand
AACATTGTCCACTCAGGTTCAATGCCCCCAGCCTCCACAGGGATGTCCGAAAAGCTCCACCGGAGGTGTGAGTTGAAAGTCCGTCGGACAGGTGCCTCCTCCAGACGTTCCCAGTTTACC
>NW_022605613.1:126295-126385 GCF_008692095.1 Etheostoma spectabile | reverse complement strand
GTTTGGGCTTACCAGGTCTGTCCAGAGACTTTCCCCCCCTGACCCAACTCACCACCAGATGGTGATCAGTTGACAGCTCTGCCCCTCTCT
>NW_022605613.1:125913-126088 GCF_008692095.1 Etheostoma spectabile | reverse complement strand
AGAAGTCCAACAACAGACAACCACTCTGGTTTGGATCAGGGAGGCCGTTCCTCCCAATAAAGCCTCTCCAAGTATCTCCATCATTGCCCACGTGTGCATTGAAGTCCCCCAGCCGAACACTGGAGCCCCATACAGGACTCCATTCAAGGTCTCCAAGAAGGCAGAATACTCCGAA
>NW_022605613.1:125788-125903 GCF_008692095.1 Etheostoma spectabile | reverse complement strand
TTGGTGCATACGCACAAACAACAGTCAGAGTTTTCCCCCCCATCACCCGCAGGTGTAGTGAGGCGACCCTCTCGGCCACCGGGGTAAACTCCAACGCAGCGGCACTCAGCCGGGG
>NW_022605613.1:125656-125778 GCF_008692095.1 Etheostoma spectabile | reverse complement strand
ATCCCCACACCCGCCCGGCGCCTCACACCATGGGCAACTCAGGAGTAGGACAGAGTCCAACCCCTATCCAAAAGTACGGTTCCAGAACCGAGACTGTGCGTAGAGGTAAGCCCCACCAGATC
>NW_022605613.1:125545-125646 GCF_008692095.1 Etheostoma spectabile | reverse complement strand
CTCCACCTCCCGCACAAGTTCCGGCTCCTTCCCCCACAGAGAGGTGACCGGGCTCCGATCTGGGCCTGGCTCCAGACGGGGGCCCCGGGCTTCTTCCGGGC
>NW_022605613.1:125415-125535 GCF_008692095.1 Etheostoma spectabile | reverse complement strand
TATCCCTTCCTTGTTCAACCATCGAAGTCTTTGAACCATTCTTTTTCTGGCCCCTCCCCTGAGACCTCTTTGACATGGGAGACCCTACCAGGAGCACAAAGCTCCAGACAACACAGCCCT
>NW_022605613.1:125204-125405 GCF_008692095.1 Etheostoma spectabile | reverse complement strand
GGGACACACAAACCTCTCCACCACGATAAGGTGATGGTTCCCGGAGAGGTTATATCACCATTATTCAAATTCCAGTTCAGTTCATCTTTAAAGGAACTGTTTCCTTGCCTCTGTGGCCTAGTGCTTGCTCTTGGTGGGAACTGTCCCAGAGTCTGGTCTAGACCTGCTCTTTATGGAAAGACCTGGGAGATAAATAACATC
>NW_022605613.1:124501-125083 GCF_008692095.1 Etheostoma spectabile | reverse complement strand
TCTAGACCTGCTCTTTATGAAAGACCTGGGAGATAAATAACATCCCAGAGTCTGGTCTTGACCTGCTCTTGATAAAAGACCTGGGAGATAACTGTTATTACACTTACTGCTATATATAAATAAAATTGAATTGAATTAATGTACCTGTGTGAAGTACTATAATGTACTATGTGAAGTACTGTGATGTACCTATGTGAAGTACTTTAATATACTTGTGAAGTATTTTAATGTACCTGTGTGGGTGGCGACAGACCTCTCTCCAAGCAGATGATTGGCTGAGACCACGTCCCTCTTTGCCAGCGATTGGTCAGAACTATCGGTGACGCCGGGTTGTTCCGCTGACTGTGAAACTCCGCCCACTTCCAGGAAGCTCCGCCTACATAATGACATCATCATTTTGGTAGTCTGGAATTTCCACACTAGAGGGGCATTACTAGGAGACAGGGTACTCCAGCGGCAGTCCCGTGGTATGGGGGGGTCTATGTGCTACTATGTGGTTTACCTTGGTCAGAGGTTAGGTCTACTACTGGTCTACCTGGGTCAAAGGTTTGGTCTACCACTGGTCTACCTGGGTCAGAGGTT
>NW_022605613.1:124113-124365 GCF_008692095.1 Etheostoma spectabile | reverse complement strand
TGGTCTACCTGGGTCAAAGGTTTGGTCTACCACTGGTCTACCTGGGTCAGAGGTTAGGTCTACTGATGGTCTACCTGGGTTAGAAGTTAGGTCTACTACTGCAGCTAATGGGGACTGACAGGTGTGTAGATGGGTGTACATGAGTAGATGTGTGTGTGTAGATGTTCAAAATTTATTGTCATATGCACTTTAGAACAAGTACCACAGCAATGAAATACAGTATGCCCTATTGCACTCTCTCAGCACCAGTCA
>NW_022605613.1:113044-124095 GCF_008692095.1 Etheostoma spectabile | reverse complement strand
AATAATATAGTTTAAAAACATAAAACCATTTAACCACCACAGTAAACAGTGGCTGAGTAACTAAACACAGACCCCAGCCCTCCTTCCTGCTGCGTTATCATTCAACAACCTAATTACCTGAGGATAAAAACTATCCCTAAAACGTGATGTGCGCGTTGGGATACTCTGCAAAAAATCTTGGTGCACTGACATGGAAGTGATCTCCCACTCTGTTCACCGGTCCTTGAACATCTTACCATCAAAGTCGGCCGTTCTAATCACCAAGGGAATTTCCATCGGTATACTCAATGCGGTATACCTCCCTCCCGAAGCGAAAGCTAAGGCAGACCTGGAGGAGCTCAGTGATGTTGTCGACAGGTCTGAGAGGCTGCACCTCAAGCTCTCTCCGTTGTAGCCGGTGACTTCAATCACTGGCAACTAAAGTCAGTGCGACCAAATCTTCAGCACGTAGCGTGCAACCAGAGAAAATAAAAACTCTTGACCATGTTATTCAAAAATTAAGGGAGCTTATAAATCTGTCCCCGGCCTCACATTTGGGAAATCAGATCATTCCTCTGTACTGCTGCTCCCTGTGTACAAGAGGTGATAAAGAGAGAGAAACCCATTGTGAGGACAGTACAGCGCTGGACTGCTGAAGGGGAGCTCATGTTGCAAGGCTGCTTTGAATCTACTGGACTGGTCAGTTTTAGTGATTCCGCTACCTTGCTGGGTACAATGAGGCAGTACTGACTATTGTTAATTCTGTGTGTGGACAGCTGTATTCCCTCGCATACTTTTCGTGTGTACCCTAACGGAAAGTCGTGGATAAAAATAATGTACGGGTGAAACTGCATGGAAGGACAGTGGCTTTAAAATCTGGAGACGATGCTCGTTACAAAATCGCGAGGTACGAGCTAGGATGCAATCAAGTCTGCTAAAAACAACACGGGACAAGATAGAGATATTGTTGAAGGGGACTCTAGGCGCGTCTGGCAAGCCTACATGTGGTTACTGGCTACAAGGTCAAAACCTATGGCGTCACAATAACCCTGTTCCTTCCAGATGACTTGAATGTTTCTATGCTCGTTTTGAAGGCACGGATGAGCTACTGGGCCTCAAATTGGGGAGTGCATGTCAAAGTACCTTCGATTGGGAATAAACTCAGACACAAATCATCTCCATTTGGTAATCTGTTTAGTAGGCCCGATATCAGGTTCAGTCCATGAACACACGTAAAGTTTTTAATCTGTGAAATAGGGAAGGCTGGGGGAGGATGGTATTATCCACGAGTTTTAAAGACATGTTATAGCCAACTTGCCTCTGTTTTACTGACATTTTTAACGGTCACTCTCTCTTGTGTAGTTCCAAATTGTTTAAAAAAATCTATTATAGTTCCTGTGCCTAAGAAAACGAAGTGCCACTTGTATGATGATTTTGACATAGCATTGACTTCTGTGATATGAAGTGTTTTGAACAAACTTGTGAAAACATGTATCAACAACAGTACCTGTCTCTATTGATCCATTTACAATTTGCATATAGATCAAATAGGGCTGTGGATGTGCTGATCCTTGGCATTACTACGTGTGTTCAAAATCTAGAGGGCAGGGATAATTATGTCAGGATGCTTTTTGTTGATTATGTAGTGCTTTTAACAACCATCAGACCCTCATTTACATCTAAGCTGTTAGACCTGGGCCTCTGCAATTCCATCTGCAAGGGATTACAGGATTTTCTAACAGGTCGCCCCCAGATAGTTAGAGTTGGCACTACATACTCAAGCTGTATAGTGCTAACACGGAGCACCCCAAGGCTGCGTCTCAGTCCTTATTATATAGTCTGTACACATATGACTGTAGGGCCAAACATCCCACTAATAGTATTGTGACATTTGCAGACGACACTACTTTGATAGGACTCATGGACAGCAATAATGAAACTGCTACATGGATGAGGTGTGTATGATGCAAGTGGTGCCGTAAAAATAATTTGTCCATAATGTGGAGAAAACTAAGGAGGTCTCAAGATTTAGGAAGATCAAATTTCACACACACACGGTCTACATTAACAACTCTCCGTTGAAAATGTCAACACGTTTAAATTCTTAGGCATCCATATTCAGACTCCCTCACGTGGTCGTTTCATATTCAGATGTGTCATTAAGAAGGCACATCAGAGGCTATATTTTTTGAGGTGTCTTAAAAATATGGTATGTCTCTTAATATTCTACAGAAATTCTACGTTGTACAATTGAGAGTATATTGACAGGTAACACTGTAGTGTGGTTTGGTAGGACACTCAAATGACGTAATCTTCTGACAAAGGTGGTCAAAAATGCGTCTAAAATCATCGGCGTTCCACTTGAACCGTTGCAACATACTTTACTGGAACGTAGTATAAGAGGCACGTAGTATTATGCAGGATTCTAGTCATCCTGCACACAACCTCCCCCCCCCCCCCACCTTCCTCAGGAAGACGGTTGCAGAGATCCCAACGCGCACATCACGTTTTAGGGTAGTTTTATCTCAGGTAATAGGTTGATTGATATAGAACGCACAGGAAGGAGGGCTGGGGTCTGTGTTTAGTACTCAGCCACTGTTTACTGTGGTGGTTAATGGTTTTAGTTTTAAAACTATATTATTGTATTGATGTTTACTGTTGACTGGTGCTGAGAGAGTGCAATAGGGCATACTGTATTTCATTGCTGGTGGATTGTTCTAAAGTGCATTGACAAATAAATTTTGAACATCTACACACACAATCTACTCATGTACACCCATCTACACACTGTCAGTTCCCCATTAGCTGCAGTAGTAGAACTAACTTCTAACCAGGTAGACCATCAGTAGACCTAACTCTTGACCCAGGTAGACCTAGTGGTAGACCAAACCTTGAACCAGGTAGACCAGTATTAGGCCTAACTGAACCAGGTAGACCAGTAGTAGACCTAACCCTTGACCAGGTAGAACAGTAGTAGACCTAACCTCTACCCAGGTAGACCAGTGGTAGACCAACCTTTGACCCAGGTAGACCCGTATTAGGCCTAACCTCTGACCCAGGTAGCCAGTGGTAGACCAAACCTTTGCACCCAGTAGACCAGTAGACCTAACCTCTATGACCAAGGTAAACACATAGTAGCAAATAGACCCCCCATAACGGACTGACCAGATGGAGTACACTGTCTCCTAGTGAATTGCCCCTCTAGGTGGAATTCCAGACTACCAAAATGATGATGTCATTATGTAGGCGGAGCTCCTGGAAGTGGGCGGAGTTTCACAGTCAGCGGAACAACCCGGAGTCACCGATGTTCTGAACCAATCGATGGCAAAGAGGGACGTTGGTCTCAGCCAATATCTGGCTTGGAGAGAGGTCGTCGCCACACACAGGTACATTAAATACTTCACAAGTATATATAAGTACTTCACATAGGTACTCACAGTATTCACATAGTCATTATAGTACTTCACAGGTACCATTAATTACAATTTATTTATATATAGCATGAAGTGTAATAACAGTTATCTCCAGGTCTTTTATCAAGAGCAGGTCAAGACCAGACTCTGGGAGTTCTTTATCTCCCAGGTCTTTATAAAGAGCAAGGTCTAGACCGGACTCTGGGATGTTATTATCTCCCCAGGTCTTTCATAAGAGCAGGTCTAGACAAGACTCGGAGTTATTTACTCCAGGTCTTTCATAAAGAGCAGGTCTAGACGGACCCTGGGATTATTTATCTCCCAGGTCTTTCCATAAAGAGCAGGTCTAGACCAGATCTGGGACAGTTTCCCACCAAGAGCAGCACTAGGGCACAGAGGCAAGAAACATTCCTTTAAAGATGAACTGAACTGGAATTTGAATAATGGTGATATAACCTCTCGGGAAACCATCACCTTACGTGGTGGAGAGGTTTGTGTGTCCCTATGAACTGAGGGCGTGTTGTCTGGAGATTTGTGCTCTGGTGGTTCCCATGTCAAAGAGGTCTCAGGGGAGGGGCCAGGAAAAAGAATGGTTCAAAGACTTCGATGGTTGAACAGGAAGGTAGAGAGACCCCCGCCCGGAAAGAAGCACGCGGGGCCCCGTCTGGAGCCAGGCCCAGATCGGAGCCCGGTCACCTCTCTGTGGGGGAAGGAGACGGAAACTGTGCGGGAGGTGGAGCGTTAACCGGTTAGATCTGGTGGGGCTACCTCTACGCACAGTCTCGGTTCTGGAACCGTACTTTGGATAGGGGTGATCTCTGTCCTACTCCTGAGTTGGCCCATTGTGAGCGCGCCGGGCGGGTGTGGGGAATACTCACAAAGCCCCCGGCTGAGTGCCGCTGCGTTGGAGTTGTACCCCGGTGGCGAGAGGGTCGCCGCACACCTGGGTGATGGGGGGGAAAACTTGACTGTGGTTTGTGCGTATGCACCAAACCAAGAGTTGGAGTATTCTGCCTTCTTGGAGACCTTGAATGGAGTCCTGTATGGGGCTCCAGGTTCGGCTGGGGGGAACTCAATGCACACGTGGGCAATGATGGAGATACTTGGAGAGGCTTTATTGGGAGGAACGGCCTCCTGATCAACCAGAGTGGTTGTCTGTTGTTGGACTTCTGTGCTAGTCATGGATTGTCCATCACAAACACCATGTTGAAAATAGGGATGTCAGAAGTGTACTTGGTACCAAGAGCACCCCTAGGCCAAAGGTCAATGATCGATTTATAATCGTTTAATCTGATCTGAGGCCGGTATGTTTGTGGACACTCGGTTGAAGAGAGGGGCAGAGCTGTCAAATGATCACCATCTGGTGGTGAGTTGGGTCAGGGGGGGGAAAGTCTCTGGACAGACCTGGTAAGCCCAACGGGGTAGTGCGGGTAAACTGGGAACGTGGGGGGCACCTGTCCGACGGACTTTCAACTCACACCTCGGTGGAGCTTTTCGGACATCCTGTGGAGGCTGGGGGCATTGACATGAGTGGACAAGTTCAAAGTTTCCATTGCTAAAGATGCGGCGGCGAGGCGCTGTGGTCTTAGGGTTTTTAGGTGGCCTCAAGGGGCGGGGTAAAACCCACGAACACCCTGGTGGACACCAGGTGGTCAGGAAGCCGTCCAACTGAAGAAGGAGTCTTTCAGGATATGTTGTCTCGGAGGACTCCGGAGGCAATTGCAGGGTACTGAGGCCTGAAGGGCTGCAGCCGCTGCCGGGACGAGCAAAGCCGCGAATGTGGGAGAAGTTTGTAGATATATGGAGAAGGACTTTCGGTCGGCACCAAGGTGCTTCTGAGAAACCGTTTGCCAGTATACAGTAAGGATGGGACGTTGTGACCTCAACTCTCAGGTAATAGGGCGGTGGAAGGAGCACTTTGAGGAACTCCTAAATCCAGGGGACACGACCCCTCTTGGTAGAGGTGAGCTGGGGATGATGGGGGATTGTGTCAATTCCTGTGGAGGGTCGCTGAGGTAGTCAAACAACCCACAGCGGCAAAGCCCCAGGGATTGATGAGGATCCGTGACCAGGAACTGCTGAAGGCTCTGGTGTGTGGAGGGGTGTCTTGGTTGACACGCTCTTCAACATTGCGTGGAAGTCTGGGACGGTGCCTAGGAGTGGGCGACCGGGGTGGTGGTCCCTCTTCAAAAAAGGGGGACCAGAAGGTGTGGCAATTACAGGGGTATCACACTTCTCAGCCTCCCGGTAAAGTTATACTCCAGGTGTTCTGGAAAGGAGGGTTCGGCCGATAGTTCAAACTCGGACTTGAAGAGGAACATGCGGATTCCGTCCTGGTCGTGGAAACAAGGATCAGAATCTTTACTCTCGCAAGATCTTGAAGGCGGGCCTGGGAGTATGCCCAACCAGTCTACATGTGTTTCTGATTGGAGAAGGCGTATGACCGGGCCCCGGAAGAAATTGTGTGATGTGGGGATATGGGGTGAGGGGGGTCTCTTCTCGGGCCATCCAAATCTATGTATGACCACAAGCGAGAGCTGTGTCCGGGTTCTCGGCAGTAAGTGCGGACTCGTTCCAGGGTCTGGGGGTTGTCCTCCGCCAGGGGGCTGCGCGTGTAACCAATCCTGTTTGTATCTATTTATGGACAGGATAAGGGCAGTTGTCGGGTCGGGGGAGGGGTTGCAGTTCGGTGGGAGCAGGATCTCATCGCTGCTTTTGAGATGAGTGGTCCTGTGGCGTCATCGGTCTGGGACCTTCAGCACTCTCGGATCGGTTCGCAGCCGAGTGTGAAGGGCTGGGTGAGGATCAGCACCTCTAAATCTGAGGCCTTGGTTCTCACAGGAAAACCGATGGAGTGCTTACTTCGGTGTAGGGAGTAAGTCCTTACCCCAAGTGAAGGAGTTTAAGTACCTTGGGGTCTTGGTTTGCGAGTGAGGGGACCATGGAGCGTGAGATTGGTCGGAGAATCGGGCAGCCGGTGTGGTATTACATTCCGTTATCGCACCGTTGGGACGAAAAAGAGAGCGAGCAGAGAGGCCAAAGCTCTCGATCTACCGGGCAATGTCTGTTCCTACCTCACCTATGGTCATGAGGCTGGGTCATGACCGAAAGAAAAGAATTCAGGGTACACGGCCGGAATGGGTTTCCTCAGGAGGGGTGGTGGCGGTCTCCTAGAGATAGGGTGGAAGCACAGTCATCCGAGAGGAGCCGGAGCGAGTAGCGGCATGCTCCTTCACGTCGAAAGAGCCAGTTGAGGTGGTTCGGGCATCTGGTAAGGATGCCTCCTGGGCGCCTCCTAGGAGGTGGTCCAGGCAGGTCAGCTGGAGGAGGCCTCGGGGATGACCCAGGACTAGGGGAGAGATTATATCTCCAACTGGCCTGGGAACGCCGGATCCCCAGTCGGAGCTGGTTATTGTGGCTCGGGAAAGGGAAGTTTGGGTCCCTACAGGAGTGCTGCCCGAGACCCGATACCGGATAAGCGGATGAAGATAGATGGATGGATTGATATAACAGATGTATTTTATTTCTTCCCACTGTACAATTATTAAAATGGGGCAAGGTGTTAAAAGGGAATAAAAGGCAAGTTGAAAGTGTTGTTTGTAACATGGGCGCCGCCATGTTGGAATTCCACAATCCACTACGTCACTGGCATGGTAAGCTACGTGGCTAACTAGCGCTAGCAACCAGCATAGCAACAGCATTCAAAGAGTCGGAAGGCTAGCGGACATATGGCTGGGGAAAAGGAAAAGAAAGAAAAGTCTGGGGGGGTATACGTTTGCCCCTGGCTTTAGTAATTAACTGTACTAGGGCTAAGGGGGGGGGCGCAGCGTAAGACACTGTTTAGGGCTAAGGGGAAGGGGGCGGGGCTGCAGTAAGGACCTGTATAGGGCTAAGGCGCTGGGGTTCGACACATTCACAGGCTACATTGACAGGGAGAACAGTCCTCAACTCAGGCTAGCAGCTAGCTGCCTTAAAACGGGCTAGCCTCCGACAGCCGTGATTTCCAGTCTGTTTAGCGACAGACTATTTGAAGAGCTGTGTCTCTGATACAACAGGGTCCCGGTGAGGTTAATCACCAGCTGCCTGACGATGCAGGCTGTACACGAGTCCACAAGACTGAACCTGAGGCCTGCAGGCTCCAGATACGGGCAGGACGATAGACCACCAGACTGAAACTGAGGCCTGCAGCTCCAGTTACAGGGGCAGGACCGATAGACACACCAGACCTGAAAACCTGCCACTGACAAGGGCGCGAAACCTCACGGCAAGCAGTAGACAGAGAGGTAGCGATGGTTACTGTTGTTCAGCATCCTATCAGAGGACAGAGAGGTAGCTATGAGTTACATTTTGCAGCATCTATCAGAGGACAGCAGAGGTAGCTATGGTTACCTGTATCAGCATACTATCAAGTCACACTAGGCAAAGGGCGGGTGGTAACGTTGTTGTCACACAAAAAACGAACATATCACTACAAAAATAAGCAACGTGTCGGCTTTTAAGCGTTATCCAAAACAGAGTACGGACACACTGGGACATAATGAGACACACACAAGACGGTTAGAGAACTAACCCTGACCCTAGATCAAGACTAGGTTAGAGACTAACCTGACCCTAGGTAGGACAGGGTAGAACTAACCTGACCCTGACCAACAACAAAGCTAGATCCCACGATCCAACGGAGGGAAAGACTGACACACTGGACATTACTGAGACCCAACACCGAGCTAGATACCAACGAATCCAACGAGGAAGGAACAGGGCTAGCCAGCTAAATACGACGGCAGCTCTGATGACAAACTCACAACGCTAGCACTCCGACCACAGACAGTAGAAATAACCAGACTCCCACGATACCACAGATCCACTAAACTCGTTACTAGCCGCTAGCTAAACCCAGAATCCAACGTCCCTCTCTACTCCCCCCGAAGAGCGAGGTGTTAGCCGCTAGCTAAACCACAGAATCCACCGTCCTCTCTACTCCCCCCGAAGCTAGCTGATGTAGCCGCTAGCTAAACCAGAATATCCACCGTCCCTCTCTACTCCCCCTGAGGCGTGATGTTAGCCGCTAACTAAAACCACAGAATCCACCGTCCCTCCACTCTGAAGTAGCTGATGTTCCCGTCTCAGTCAGATTACAGGCCTGTCCTCACAGTCAGACTCTACAGGCCTGTCCCTCACATCAACTCACGGCTGTCCCTCACAGTCAGACTCTACAGGCCTGTCCTCCGCGACCCTACCCTGTACCTCACCCAGAACTCACCGGCCTGTCCCCACAGTCGACCTACAGGCCTGTCCCTCACAGCAATCTACAGCCTGCCCCCAGTCAGACTCTACAGGCTTCCCCACAGTCAGACCTACAGGCCTGACCCTCACAGTCAGACTCTACAGGCCTGTCCCTCACAGTCAGACTCTACAGGCCTGTCCCTCACAGTCAGATCTACAGGCCGTCCTCACCAGTCGATACTAGGCCTGTCCCTCACCTCAGATCTACAGACGTCTACAGGCAGACACTACAGTCCCGTCCCCCAGTCAGATCTACAGGCCTGTCCCTCACCAGTCAGACTCTACAGGCCTGTCCCTCCACAGTCGGCCGGACACTACAGGCCGTCCCTCACAGTCAGCACACTACAGCTGTCCCACAGTCAGACACTACAGGACGTCCCTCACAGTCAGACTCTATAAGGCCCCGTCCTCCAGTCAGACTCTACAGGCCTGTCCCTCACAGTCGACTCTACAGGCCGTCCCTCACAGGCAGACTTACAGGCCGTCCCTCACAGTAAGACACTACAGGACTGTCCCTCACAGTCAGACTCTACAGGCCTGTCCCTCACAGTCAGACTCTACAGGTCCTGTCCCTACCCAGTCAGATCTACAGGATGTACGCACAGCGATGCTACGCTGTCCCTCAAGTCAGACTATACAGGACTGTCCCTCACAGTCAGACATACCAGGCCTGACCCTCACATGCGTCAGGAACTCTACAGGCCTGTCCCTCACAGTCAACTGCTACAGGCCTGTCCCCCCTCACAGTCAGACTTACAGGCCTGTCCCTCACAGTCGATAATACAGACTGTCCCCTCACAGTCAGACTTACAGTCCCGTCCAAGTAGATCCAAGCGCCCTCACCGTCAGACTACAGGCCGTCCTAACATTGGAACTAAAGCCTGCCTCACAGTCAGACTCTACAGGCCTGTCCCTCACAGTCAGGACTCTACAGGCCTGTCCTCACAGTCAGACACTACAGGCCCGTCCCTCACAGTCAGACTCTACAGGCCGTCCCTCACAGTCAGACTCTACAGGCTGTACTACAGTTGGCACTACCAGGCCTGGTCCCTCACAGTCGACTCTACAGGCCTGTCCCCTCACAGTCGACTCTTACAGGGCCTGTCCTCACAGTCAGACACTACAGCCTGCCCTCCACTAGGCAGGACCTACAGGCCTGTCCCTAACAGTCGGACTCTACAGGCCTCCCTCCCGTCAGACCTCTACAGGCCGTCCCTCACAGTCAGACTCTACAGGCCCGTCCCTCACAGTCAGACAACTACAGGCCTGTCCCACACGATTCAGATCATACAAGGACTGGCCCACAGTCAGACTCTACAGGCCTGTCCCTACAGTCAGGACATAAGAAAGTCCCTCACAGTCGCAGACTCTACAAGGCTGTCCCACAGTCCAGACCTTACAGGCCTGTCCCTCCAGTCAGACTCTACAGGCCTGTCCTCACAGTCAGACACCTCAGGACTGTCCCTCACGTTCAGACTCTACAGGCTGTCCCTCACAGTCAGACAATACAGGCCGTCCCTCACAGTCAGACTTACGGCCGTCCCTCACAGTCAGACTCTACAGGCCGTTCCCTCCACAGTCAGATCTAAGGCCTGTCCCTCACAGTCGCGACACTACAGGCCTGTACCTCACCAGTCAGATCTACAGGCCGTCCTCACGCTCGATACAGGACCTGTCCCCACGGTCAGACTCTCCCGGCGTCCTCACAGGCCAAATGTGTAACCCGAGCAATTAAAATTACTCATTGTTGTAATTAATATGCTGCAAGCCGTTGCCTAGATTACCGGCAGGTCCCCACATTTGCAGGACGTCACGATATTCTCAGCGCCTAAACTAACAAACGCATTTTTGTGTTTTGCTTAAAAAAAAAGCTATATGATTTGTTAACTAAACGTTGTTAGTGTAATTCATTTGTAATTATCATTAACAGCAAGTTATCAAAATTTATGTTTTGCAGTTCAGAGCTTTAAGAGAAAGAAACCTGGAGCAGAACCAAGGACCTCAGGGTGGGGGGGGGGGCATCGCTCCGACCGGTTGGGGGTGAGAGTAAAATACAGAGACAGACAGACAGGACAGCAGAGAAAAGACAGAGAGAGCGAGGAATGGGAATACGAGCGGGGTGTGCGCAGGAAACATGCGCAGGGGACTCAACCCACAGACCAGAACCAGAACACGCAGGAAGTGATAGGATGGAGAAGGAGGAGAGGGCAAGATCTGGGAAAGGAGAAGAGTCGAGTTTCTAACATGCATCAATGGGATGAGTTGCATAAAGCTGGAGAGGAAGGAGGGAGGGAGATGTGCTCGTTGCATCATGGAGAAGTCCCCGCAGTCTAGTCCTCTATTAGCGGCGTAACTAAGTGATGGTTCAGGACTCTC
>NW_022605613.1:112650-113019 GCF_008692095.1 Etheostoma spectabile | reverse complement strand
AACCAGAAGGCACACCCCCCCACCTCTCGACTTGCCAGTCGTGTCCCTAACTCGGTCTAAACGAAGAATCCATCCAAATGAATAGCACTGTCCGGATAGTCCGATGTCAGCCACGTCTCTGTGAAACAGAACACACAACAGTTCCCCAGATCTCGCTGTACCCTGACACTGCCGCGGACCTCATCCTCTTGTTTTGTATCAGATTGCATGTTTACCAACGCATGCGTGTAATTCGAGGCCTCGCGGGTCTGTTCCGTAACCTCACCAGCAGTCCCCCCCGTCTTCCTCTCTTCCGCCCATATTGCCTTCGGTAACCTGTACGCCAGGTCTCTAATGTTTTGATGATATCCCCAGGTATCACAGATGTTG
>NW_022605613.1:112559-112640 GCF_008692095.1 Etheostoma spectabile | reverse complement strand
TGGAACATTTTCTCTGATGTCCAGTAAGGTCTGGCGATCATAAGTCATGAAGGAGAACGTAGGCTGTGTTAACCAACTTAT
>NW_022605613.1:90893-112549 GCF_008692095.1 Etheostoma spectabile | reverse complement strand
TAAAACTAGCACTAAACTTGGCGTGAGAGAGGCTTGTAGCGTGTTGCCATGCGTTGGCGCCATCTTGTCCAGATGTGTGTGTGTGTGTGTGTGTGGATGTGTGTAGATGTGTGTGACATTGTAGATGTGTATGATTGTGTGTGTGTGTGTGTGTGGATGTGTGTGAGTGTGTAGGTGTGTGCCTGTGTGTAGATGTGTGTTTGTGTTTAGATGTGTACGAGTGTGTAGATGTGTATGAGTGTGTAGATGTGTATGAGTGTGTAGGTGTGTGTGAGTATGTAGAAGTGTGTGTGTGTTGATGTGTGTGTGTGTGTGTGTGTATAGATATGTGAGTTTGTATATGATGAGCAGTTGTCTAGATGTGTGTGAGTGTGTAGTTGTGTGTGTGTGTGTGAGTGTGTTGATTTGTGTGTGCGTGTGTGTTGATGTGTGTGTGCGTGTGTTTAGGTGTGTGTGTGTGTATTTTCATTCCCGTTTCTTCTAATGTCTCTCACTTGTTTTTAGTCAGGGTTTGAAAAGAGGATTCATCTGCATCAGAATGGGAGTGTGTGTGTGTGTGTGTGTGTGTGTATACGTGTGTATGTTTGTGTGTGTGTGTGTGTGTGTAGCTCAATTTCGTTTATAGTGTCTCAATCTCATTTCTTGACTTCCTCTCTTCATCCGTTCAAAATAATCCTTTTATTTCTTTATTCCTCTACCTTTTCTCTATTATCCTCCCCCTCTATTCCCCACTTCTTACCCCCCTCCCCCTCTCTTCTACCCACTTCATACCCCCCCCACCTATTTACGAGCCTAGGGTGATCACATAACTAGTAGTGACCTAACCGGATTGAGTGTCCATAACCGACTTACGAAACACTTAGTACACATACACACCATAGGGTACTAACCCTATGTTTCCTAACCTCAGTTACTACAACCTAGTTCCTAACGCGTAAGTCACCAACCAGTTCTACTATACCTAGTTTCCCCACCCCTAACCTAGTACTAAACCTAGTCTAGACACAACCGTAGTTCCTCACCTAGTTACTAACCTGTTACTAGCCCTAGAATGTTACTACCTTGTTTCCTACCTTGTTACTCAACCTAGTTATAACCTAGTACATAACTCTAGTTCCCTAACCATATTTCGCTAACCAGTTCCTAACCTAGTTACTTACCTCGTCTCACCTCGTCTTACTAACCTATTTGCTAGCCTAGTTACATAACCACTGTTTCCTCAACCTAGTTACTAACCACTAGTTACTAAACCTAAGCTACTAACCTACTCGGGGGATCCTTGGTTCCTTTTTTCCCCCACATGTTCCCTCGATCAGAGAGGCCTCCAAAAATCAGGTAGCAGCTGTCCGCCTGCCTAGTCCGGTGCTAACCCGGCTTACATCCTGCTAACGTCCTCACTACTCCTGCTACACCTGCTACGTCCGCGCGTACAAACCCTCTAGGTCCGGCTACACCTGCTATGTCCGGCTAAGTGACCCTGTTAGCCTGCTTACGTCCTGCTACGGGTCCTGCTAAGCTTGCTACGACTCCATGTAAGATTCCATGCTACACCCTCTACGTCCTGCTACAGCCTTGCTGTCCTGCTACGGCCTTCTACGTCCTGCACACCCCACCTCTGCCTATACGTCTTGCTACACGCCTGCTACACCAACACCTGCTACGTTCGCTGCACCCTGCTCTACGTCCTGCTACGCTCCTGCTACGCCTGCTACGTCCTGCACGTCTGCTACAATCTGCACATCCTCTGCTACGGATAATGCTACCGATCCTGGACGTCACAACGTCCTGCGACTCGATCGTCCTGCTTACAGTCTCTACACCTGCTACGCCTCTGCGTCACCCTGCTACGTCCTGCTACGTCTCGACACCCTGCTACGTCTGCTACACCCTGCTCGTCCTGCTACGCCCTGCTACGTCCTGCTACGTCCTGCTGACGTCCTGCACGTTCACCTGCCTACCTTCCTGCTACACCTGCTACGTCCTGTCTACAAACACCCTGCTACGTCCTGCAACGTTCCTGCTACGTCCTGTACGTCCTGACATACCCTGCGTGCCTTGTAATGCTGCACAGCGTCCTGCTATGCCATGAACTACTACAAAGAACTGCTACAAACTACTAATTTTTCTATTTTTGTTATTTCCACTAACCCCAACCGGCCCGTCAGACACCGCCTACCAAGAGCCTGGGTCTGTCTGAGGTTTCTGGAGTGGTGTCTAGACCTCCTCTATCTGTAAAGGGTCTTGAGATAACTCTTGTTATGAATTGATACTATAAATAAAATTGAATTGAATTGAACTCTTCACTGGGTTAGGGTCGTGCCCATCTCTTCTTCATGGGTTAGGGTCGTGCCCATCTCTTCTTCATGGGTTAGGGTCATGCCCATCTCTTCTTCATGGGTTAGGGTCGTGCCCATCTTCTATTCATGGTTCGGGTCTTCCCATTTCTCTTCTGGTTAGGGTCTGTGCCCATCTCTTCTTCCATGGATTGGGTCCCGTTCCGTTTGACGAGCATGACGGCCACCTATTACAATTTTACCGGATCAGGCACAAAATAGTGGTGGTAAATCTTAACTGCGGATTCTCTACTAAAAAAGTGTAAATAACCTTCAACTCTCTTCTTCACACAAATAAATTAACGGCCCTAACGTAATAACTTAGACTCTATTCGTATCACTCGGGACCCCCGCCCTAAAATTCGCATCAAACAAACATAAAGCAGAATGAGCAAAACGTATTTTACCAAAACCAGGCTTGAATGCACCAGCATCCACACAGAGGCATCTCGACAATCTAGCACGTGACCAAGTGCGCTCACATTTTTGTCCTTTTAAAATCCCCATCCACTTCAGGTCTAGATAATCACAAGCCATAGGCGACGAGAAACGAAGATTTACGCGGCCCAGCTCGTATGGTCCCGTTGGACGTGAGTAAAAAATGTTGTTGCCTGTATCTTTTCATACAGCAACCCTTCATGTTAGATTTATCCCCTAGTAAACACCGGACAGTAATGAATGCATTCACACACGTTGCCATTGATCTGTCTTTCCAAGCACTCGAACCGTGAGTGTCTCGATCCACTTGCTCCGTTACACCACTACCCAAAGCATTAGCTGTCTTAAACATTAAGCACTTGTGTTAACTCAACAGGTTAAACTAGCAGAGGCGATGCCCTCCCTTTCTTTGCGCTTCTCCCACGGATGCTGATCCGAGGTACTGGGCAACAACACACTTCCACCGTTCAGGTGTTTTCTTTACAGAAGAGGATTCTTCTTTTGGTTAACAAGAAGGGCTTCACGTACATCCAACCATCTATGACTTACACTTCACACAGCTTGAATGGATTCAGTGAGTAAAGAGTCACCACCCTGAATGAAGGTGGGTGGCTGAAGTGGGCCTGGTGATCGGCACAACAACTTTGCAGGCAGACTAAACGGAAAAAGCTCTTGGGAGCTGCTGTTTATTCCCACCGTTGCCAGGCACTGGTTGACATGGTGCCTAGCTGGAACAGGACCAGGAGGCATGTGAATGAGCTGAGCTGCACTTACTGAACAGCCCTGCCAGTAAATAAAACCTCCTCAGTACCCAGACTGAACGCCTCGGACCCTATTGAGGACAATGCAAATTAGATGCATGCTAGACCTGCATAAGTGGCGCAGAAAGGGTTTAGGTAATCTGTAAGAATTGGTGACGCTATTCAAGAGCTGTTGAATAGTAACAGCTTGTGACTGTTTCTGGGAAAACAGACCAATTGTGCTTCACAGGAAGCTATTTCAAAATGAATCTAGGTCCCGACCTCAGCTCCAACCCATCTGCTTCTCGATCAGTGCTGCAGCAAGCTGACACGGTTGTGTGTCGTTTTAGCCGCACTGCTACAACTATGGCCCCTTGCCATGCCTCAGGACAGTGACACAGACATATTTCTATTAATAATAAGTTGTAAAGAAACATGTAAAAGTCTCTCTATTTTCCACAGAATAAACAAAAACTACTGAGTTTACTAGCTGGATTTTGTACCTCTGAGTAGGAGAGTTGCGCTAGTTTAAGGGGCTAAAAGGACAGAACATGTTCTTTATTAATTCACTTTAATATCAGTGGAATGTTATACAAGAAATCGCACCACTACGAAAGTAATTTATTTCTTAGCCCGTGTACGATTTCTATTCAGACGCTGCAGTAAACACTGTAACGACACACTGCTGCATTGTTGTCCTTGAGGGTAAAAACAAACTAAGTTGTCTACACGTAAATAAATAACTTCCTGCCTCGGCCTGGTCCTTAAAAGTATCCCGATAGTAATTAGTCACTCAAGCCACACTGACCACGATCTCAACCAGCCATCTATATGACACTGAATGTAAGCTGACCTCGGATCACACCCCGATAATACCAGAGTACTGTCACACAGAAGTCACGCTATCAACAGCATCCCAAAAATAAATTAAGTTCTCGATCGGACTGATTAAACGCTGAAAGGTCAATGAGAAATGAAGTTGATCTCCTGCTCGTGAAAACGCCGTTGTGTTTGGATAGTTAGGCCTATCTTTAACATTTATCCAACCAGCCCCGCTTTGTTTTATTTCACAAGCAAGTTTGGGCCACTTTTATTACCTGCAATAACTGATATTGCTCACTATTGGCCGCAGAAACAAGTTTGTGGAGTTGTGATTTACCCCATTGCCCGACAATTACGGTGGCAAGGCATGGACTAAGTTAAGACAAAACCATTATTTCTACCTACACTTTTACTACTTGGTTTTTGCACGATTTTAATGCTGCCTGCTATGTCCTGGGATTGTAGCCAAGCGCTCCCTCCTCTGACTAAGCTGGTTCAAAAACGCTGGCCCCTGCCGTCTCTCTCCTTACGGAACGCGTCAGCGGATCACCTCACCTCCCTTTCCTTGCCTCTCTTCACTGCTCCCAGTTACTGTTAGATTGATTTTAAGATTTTACTGTTTGTTTTTTAAAGAGCCCTCGGACTACTCATTCTACATAACTGTCTGGTTGAAGCCACATGCTCCTTCAGTACTATCTTTTAAGGTCTGCAAACCACGTCCTCTCTCTTTTGCCCCTCAACAGGCTGAAGAGTAAGGGATCGGCGTTCTCAGCCGCAGCCCGCGACTTTGGAATGAGCTGCCTCCATACAAACTGTCAAACTGCCCCCAGCCTTCCTGGTTTTTCAAATCGCCGACTTAAAACACATTGTTACTTCCCTGGCTTTTAAACAGCATGAGAAACTGCATGTCTGTAGTTGTCTGGTGCTTTGTAGTCTGCTATTTATTTGTTCCGTCTATGTACAGCACTTTGGTCAACCATGGTTTGTTTTTAAATTGCTCTAGACATACAGATCTGATTGCAAGATGAAGTCCAATATTCACGCTGTCTCGTATAGCGCTGTTTTTGCGCGTCTCTACCAACGCCTGATTGAAAATACGTCTCGCTAGTGCTCTAATACGTTCACCAGCTAGTCACCTAACTTTGTCTGTTTTTTGCCGTTGTTTGCTAGGCGGTACGGGATCAGTGGTTTTTAAGCCTTCTCACTCGACAACCAACTGCCTGCTTGTCCACCAATGATGGTGACGTTTTCAAGCTGCTGTTCTATCCAACTATATGCGTCAAACATTACTTCTAAAGCGTTAACACCGTCTGTTCTTGAATTGAATACCAGTGACATCTTTCATCCATCTGGGCTGAACACAAGTCACAATTTTCCAAACCAAACTCAGGGCCCATTCTTTCTTGACAATTGGACAGTCCCATGCTCACCAGCGTGCCCTATGACAACTACTGCTATGACCTACAGCCTTACATTCAGAGTCAACCACGCATCCAACTGGTAACAAGCATCAGCCCCTCCCATCTCCTGTAGGTGTCGCAACAATTTAACATTAATCACATCCTAATACATCCAGTGTTGGATTTCAGTTTAGATGAGCAGACAAAGATTGCAATATTTGCCAACTGCTATGTAAAATAAATCAAACATCAAGCTCCATTATACCGGTCAGATAAATGCCAAATATTTCACAATTTCGGTTCTCAACATGTGAGAATTTGCTGCTTTAATTGTCATTACACAATTTAGTTCATGGATTATTCATTATTGATGGAAATAATAATCTGACCCTAACAATTGGAAATATCGTGTAGGATAAGAAATTTTCCAATATGTGGTTTGACAAACTTGATTTGTGCGTGCCTTGCACTACTATTGACTTGTAGCTATTTTATACAAACTGCTCTGAAAATGGCTTATTAAAAGACGATGTGAAACAGCACAATAAGATCTTAACATTTTTTTTAAATGAAGACTATAATATGTCCTCAGTCAACCACCACACTTAGTTTAGCCATACATCCCTGCCTTAACCACAACAATGCTTAATGTGGATTAACAGTGACTCCTGACCAAGCACTGGACACAAAGAGTCTCCTCAGTTTCTGTCATTGAACCTCATCGAGCCGTGTCCGTACACCGGGAACAAAGCCAACTGTCCCGGTCCAAATGGAAACCCCGCTCCGTCTCGCCCAACCAAAGGCCTCAAAAGGTGCAGCGCATAATCCCAAAGTTACGTACTCGTATAAAGATCAATTCAAGAGCCAAAGGGAAAACAAGGAGAAATGGGTAGGGTGGATAAATGGGATGGGATGTGCTTTATATCCTTCAGGGGGCAAAGGCTTGTTTGGTGCCTAACTGATAAAAAAAAGAGCTTACGTTTCAGCGTCCCTCCTTTCTTCTGGTCCCATTACGCTGACTGAAATACAAGCCTAATAGGCTGGCGAAGTCCTACTAATGAAATCCCCCAGAGCGTCACAATGGGGAAAAAATCTTGAACACAGTTCCCCACTGGGTTCAATAATTTGCTCTGAGCTGATTCCATTTGGTCGGTTTCCCCAACTGTCCAATCATGAATAACCCACTGAAATATTTAATTGGAATTACATGTAATAATCCATATTTTAAATGGCGGCTGCGTTTCCCTGCTATGGCCTTCCTTGGCTACTCCAGCACTTACAATGTCTACCCTCTGGGCTGCGGTTGCTATGGAACAACCAGAGAAAAGCTCTTTCAATACGAGAACTGCTTCACACCCGCTAATTTTCCTCTGTTAGGCCTCAAGGCCACAAACCCTCCCGCGGTCACTGGAGGACATTGGGAGTTTTTTTGCTAAGACTCGCATGTAATCTGCAGTAACTGTAATTTAGGAACAAGTAATTGATGCTCTGTTGTGGCAGCATAAAAGGTTTTTATTTCTATCACTGTAAAACATACCCCACATAAGAGAAAGACATTTGGATAACGGTAATATATGCCTGTCTTGACTGAGATTAAATTTTGTTGGCACTGTCACCTTACTTAAGTAACATATATTTGATTACATGCCTTTTTGAGTTTTTTCCCCTTGTATGGGTAACTCTGGTTTTTGTTCGAATCTTGTCTTGTACAAACACCCATTTTTTTGTGCACAGAAAGGCTAGAAAATGGTCCCCGTAAATAATACAAAATTACCTACAATGCCAATAAACATAAGTTGCAACTATACTGCATTGCACAATGCAGGTAGTACAAAAACAAGTACTGGAGGTTCTAACAGAAAAGACTGCGCCTCAAAACAACTCAACCTAAAATCTATTGGAGGCATAATTTTGCCAATGAAACATGTGCAACAGCATGAGACTAATATATGAACCGATTACTGCAAATAAATAAAAATACCTGTTCTCATTTGGCAATCTGGCCCACTAAACTTCCTAAATAAGGTTTAGAATGCAAGCCTCTGGCAGTGTGCCAGTGGTCTCATCTGGAGTGTTTTTCCAGCGGGGTCTCTGGGTTGCAATACTATCGGCAATGAAACCGCACGTTCCCGTTTGAGCTGGACAGCGAGCCAGCAGCTTTGCCTTTTGTTAGTATCTAGACAACATTGTCATCTATGCTCTTTCCCTGGTTTTGCCATCACAGAAGCGGGATCTAGCACCTGCCTGTATTAGGTGCCACTCCTCCCTTGTTATCTCAAAGGCTGTGATTGTCGTCCCGAACCCTTCCAATCCCAAAAGGAGACAATGACATTGTTTTTTTCAAAAGCAAGTGACCAAAACCCTTCAGTCATAATGAGCTGATTGATGTACTGGCTATTGTCACTGCCAGTTAAAGTACAACGCTCAAAAGAGATAGAAGTGCTGTTAGACCACTGATGATACTAAAGCAAACATGCGTCCTGTTTGAAATTCATGTCTAAAACAAACTAACACCCCCTTTCACACCAACTATCCGGGTTTAGGCTAGTTGTCCCGATCAGGGTTTTTTTTGACTATTTTAAGACAAGGGAGAACAGTTAAAGTAAAGTTAGGCTTTGTTAGTGGCTTCAACAACTCATTTTACCACAGACTGTCAAGCTACTGCAGCAGCCCGCCTGAACTGCAGGCTGGAGACGGGTGTCCAACAGTGGCAGTCACCGCGGTGTAGCGAAAGACATTAAAACAAAACTTATTTCAAACTTTACCTATTAACGCTGAGTTTTAAAGCACTTGGTAAAACTCTGTTACCGCTCAGCAAAAGGCAGACTAAGTGAACATCCGGTGCAGCCACTATGCAGCAGTCTGTTTGGACAATGACTGAACGCTCCGCTCAGCTGCTGTTGAAGCTGCCTGTGAAAATCCTATCTTTCTATACATCGTGCTTTAAAAACTTAGTTAACAAAACTGAGACAGGAAACACAAAGTGTGCGGCAACCTGGCGCGCCTATGATTACTGCCCCATCATTTCTGACCAGTCACTAGTTTGTCCCGCCCGCGGTTTAGCCACCCGATTTGGTACAATTCACACTAAAATTCGACCTAGTCACCCTGATCCAACCCACCTTGCTACCCTGCCGCTAAGCCAGTAGATGTGAGCAGGTTACCCCATTCTAGACGGCCATCGCTACTGGGTCGTCCCTGGTAACCATCCGCTGTGAAAAGGGCTAGGCACAATCTTGAACCATGTACTTCATGTCTGTTGTGAATGGAATTTGTGGTATTGAAATCTTGAAGGCCCTCTCGGCTTTGGCAGATTGCGCTATTCAATAACGGATCATAGTTTTCTTGTGATTTTAGCGCTGCAAACCAACTGTTGCGCCCCCAGCCTAGTCGTGAATGGATGTTTCCTGTTAAGAGTTGCCTTTATGATCCCCCCAATGCCTTTCACACTTCACTCAGACTAAAATAGGCCTCCCATCCAGACGGACTGGATTTCAGGCTATAATCCTGAGGAGTTTTTACAAAAGAAACAGGTGAACCATTGTGATCCTTTACGGACTTGTCCACAAGGTTAAAGTGTTTCCCTTCCTTGCAAGTCAAGGAAAACACTGCAGATCCCATTTCTTTCACCAACGTTTAAATCTTTGTTCGGTTAATGTAATTTGCGTAATTGTAGATTTTTTGCAATTCTGTATTTGCTATTTAATTGTTTGAATTTTTTATGTTGTAGCATAGTGTTGAATGATTTAGTGATTTGATTTATTCAGATAAATAACCCTTAAAATAGATGATCACAAAAGATGAAAAACTGGGACGCTTATGGCCCATTAAATGTTTTTCATACAATCCCATGTGAAAGAAACTATATAAAAAAATGCTTTTTAAGTTATCTAATGTATGGAATCGAATCAAGTGTTGGGTCTCTTTGTTTGCAATTGCGAATTTTCAATATTCTGTTCTATAAACTCATCTATTTGTTTAGACGGTGACTCATTGGTTATTGGCTAGTACAAGTCAGTCTTTGTATAAGTCTACTGCTCATGAGACAACGCATTGTACAATTTAGCAAAACAACAGGACCCCGCGGCAAGCGCGACGCCCTCCCCCCATAAATCACTTTGCCCGTTGTCTTTGCCGCTATTTCCCATGCGTGTCGTACAAAATAATTGCTCGTGATTTAAACGGTTGTTTGACAAGGCAGGAAGCTGCTTGTAACAGGGAGCCATTGGTGTGATCTGTCACCACACTTTGTTGGGGGGACTTCAGAGCACGCGCTGCCTATCGGGAGCTGCATGAAGGGCTTTGCATCTTCTCCTTCTCCATTTATCATCAATACAGTCTTCACTTAGCCCCATTAATACCGAAGCCACAGGCGTCAGGCCCACAGGTCGGCAGTGCATTAAAATCATCAAATTAGACAGCTGTCCCAATCGGTGGTGAACTTTGTTATGACTTTAGAAAAACCAACATAAGTACTTATCCGTGCAGTTCCTCGTAGCACATACAAAATGGATAGGTCACAAAACGTCAAACTGCAAACAACCGTCACATTAATCTATTTCATTTGTCATTCCTGTCAAGCTCACCTTCCTTATATTCCACAACTTTCGAGTATAAAACTATTTCTATACAGAAAATACCTCCATGAACAAGAACCCTACTGGACTCCTTCTCAAGTCACTGTGGCCTTAAGTTTTACAATGGTGCAACTAGAAACTTTCTTTCTACACTGATGATCAACCTGAACTTCCTTCCCATAATATCCAGTAATTCTCAAAGCATAACATTTTACCTTTACGAAATCAACTATACATCCCTTGACTTTCCATATAGCCATCACACGGTAAAACGTCTTCCATTCGAAAGAGTAAGCGTATTACTCCAATTGAAGTCAAGCATCTTTCAGAAGACATTCCTCAACATTTTAAAAATCAAAAGTAACGTGTGAATTTAGGACGTTCACTTTGCAACGGCTCAATTCCACTGCATTAATTTCTGTCCCTCCGGTGTTGATACCTGGCTCCTCTCTTGTGTCCTTTCTTTTCAACACAGAGACAAAGCAGTATCTGAATAATCGGCAATGATGACAAACCGCCTGTAGCAACTTTGACCAATAATTCTGTTGAACACCAACGGCTTAACCCACATATCGATGATGCATATGGCGAAAAATGCACTGATCGGAAGGTGCGAAGACGGTTTTCAACATTAAAACAAACTTGCAGCGACCAATCTTTGACTAATGGTGCAAGGCTTCCTTTGTTACTGTGCATTGATTGTGCCATTCGTTACTGTGCTGTACTTTCCCCAACTGAAGGCCTTCCCTTATAATGCAGTCCCTCATTTTCAGCCTTGTTCCGGTGAATGTTTGGAGCTAATCACATAAATCACAAATAAGCAATACGTTCAAAGAGTTGCCCTTGAGCGTATCTCCATGTGCCATTACGTGATCCTATTTTTGATACTTTTGATGCCTTTTCTGATCAGGCTACATAGAAGACAATGTAGATATATAAAACTATCAGACCAACGCCCCGCAAAAAACTAATTAACCAAAAATGGTTGCTGCTCCAGCAGAAATCGTATAAATATAATCCATCTGGGAAATCGTCAGAGAGTGGATGGCTGTTTCGAGGTCGACCGACGGCAACGTGTCAATTAGCCCTGCCTCCTTGGTCTGAGCGCGCAGATGAGCGCTAATGCCGTTTTACTCAATACTGCTGGGGCATTAACTGTCATCACAGCATTCTAGTGAAGATTACTGCTGGAATGTCAGTGAAACACCTACCACATGGCCACCAAGTGAATAATCTGTCCACAACCTGCCTGAAAGGGACGGATTAGCAATCAATCCAGGAATGAACTGTTTCCACAAACATTATCACCAAGGTAAGATCCCAAACAACACCTCTCTCTCTCCATCAAATTCGTGGCAAGACTAGATAATAATCCCCTTCTTTCCCAAAAGAAGGTAGAAACTTGTCAACTTCCGATAGAATCAGATAACGTATGCATTGGTAATAAAAACGGACTTGTCCCTGATGGCCAAAACAGAGGGAACCCAATGAGGGCTGCGGAGTTCGAACACGTGACCAGCCGTGGTTTAAGCACAAGCCTCTGGGGACCCAATACCAAAGATAATGTTTCAACAAGACATATATTGCACACCAATCTGCTCCACTGCATGCAGGACTTGGTACAACACTATCTCTATCCACTAGTTATATATAGGGAAAGGATCTTTGTGTAGGAGGCTCCTTTTCCCCTTTTAGGCTCACTTTTTAGGCTGTCCCATAATGTTTCCACTGGCAGAACTTAAGGACTGCTTCTCAGCGGGCAGCTTTTTTTCACTTTTGACACAGCATCCATTAGCACAGACAGCTGTTTTTGGCTCATGCTAGCGTTGTAATGACTCACCCTCTCTTTTAGCTCAAAGGCAGTAATCACTGCCGAACCCACCACACCAGCGGTCTTAATAAACCGCAGTTTTGCATGACCAGGCAGGCTACTTAGAACAACGTATCTCCACATGCAGTTGTCTTTTACAATGGCCAGGGGGTGGATTTCTTTGCATACGAACACACACAATTTTGGCTGGTGGAAGGCGATTACTTTATTGCTCTTCTCAATCTGATCTGATCCTGATTGTCCTAAAGGATGTCCAATTACCCAATCCTTGCTAAAGCAATGTAACTTTTTCTTCACAAACAAACGCCAAATTATGGATTATTGCAATTCTAGAACTTGCTCACTTCCCCGTTCCATCCATTGTTGCGGTTGTAAATCCTCGGTCGCCCAGTCTTTAACCACACCTCGCCTTTGCGTGCGCCCTAAAATCCTAAGTGTTGATGTTTTAATCACCCGTTTTCTCTTATTTAGTCTTCTACTGTGCTATCCTTGGTCTATTTTAATCCTATTTAGTTTACACATATCTTTTTTAGTGTTTATGGTCATTTTAGTCGAGTTTTAATAATCAAAGAAACTACTACATCTTAGGCAAGTTTCTAGTCAAACATTTTAGTTCTTTCTTTAAATTTTATTTCAGGAATACTTCTGATACCATTTCAGTCAAATAGTTATCAATTACACATTCCTTTCTCTTCTCTTGCCCGCGTAGTAGCACAGGGTCTCGTACCAACCCAGTAACAGCTGAATATTCTATGGGCGGTTCTTTCTTGTAATTTTCTCTAAATGCTATCTTATAATGTTCTTTTTTCGTTAGCGCTAGTCAATTGGACTCTAGCTTCTTTTTCCATCCAAGGATACAAAAGAATACTTCATGTTCTATAATGTAATCCTTTGACAGTTGTAGTTGTGTGTATATGATCTCACACTCCATGACAAATTAAAATAAAAAATTAACTGAACTTAAAATGATCAACACAAATTCTAATTTAATCTGCAATAAGAGAAATCTCTATCACCCCTATAAAAACACGCACACACAGCAGATAAGTATGCCACTACGTCCGTGTGAGTGAACATCAAAAAAGTTGTTGACAACACTGCGCTTTACCTGAAATACTTACGATATATTATTCCCTAAAAAAGGGAGATTTGTAGCAATGCCTATAAGAACAATCACTGATATGATCCAGAAAACAATATTGAGCAGACGTGCAGTGAGGAAGTCTACCAGTACCCTCCTCCCCTGAATGAATATTTTAAGCTTGAACCCGCAGGTTAGCAATCCACCAGAGCATGGCTGTCTAATTGAAGCCTTGGCTCGAGTTGCCTGCAATGGACGATACAACGAGCCGTGATTGCCTATAAACTCTTGTGCGTTTGTTCCGTAGACCAATGTAGGGATGGAGAGCGTCGTCCTGCGGCCAATGACATCTTTTCTGCTGAGGAACGCTATCCTGATGTAGTGAACAGGCGCACAATAAATTTAAAGCATAAACAAAAAATGCTTTCACTGACACCACCAACATAAACCAAACCTACGCAATTACAGCATGCATTTTTCCCACTCGCTCTTTCCTCTCCATTAGCATCGGAACAAAAACACTTACACTTGTACAGTATCTCCAAATTAAAATGTCAAATCAATAGCATTAACAATGTTGTTAAATAGCAGCCTTACCAAAAACCCTCCCCTGATTGTGACCCTGTTCTGGCAACAGCCAACCAAATCTTTAAGTGCCATATTGTTTACATAATGCTGTAAACAAGTATTAGCTCCGTGTCCCTCCGTATACCCTTGGTGATTTAGTAATATCCTAATCCACGACACATTAATCAGCCTCTCCATCTGCGAGTTCACGTCATGTCTGAGCAGTTCGAAACCAGATGGCGGATTATAGCTGCAGATTTAACTCCACCTAGCTGACCCCGTACTGCGTGGGACCAGCGAGGCTAAAAAGCAAATTCCACTCTAAGGAACTTGATTTACATTCACTGAGAAATTACAAACCACCACAGAATTTAAAAAAAAAGAATTTTTGTTCATAACATCTGATTTTTTTCAAAAAACTACCCAAAATGTGGTTATTACTTTATGCTATCGATCTTTCTGTATGTAGGTGTCCCCTTTTTCCGAATCGTTTGAATTGTCCAGGAGCCTTCATTTAGAGAATGAGCTCTTAAATGACAGCCACAGAATTAGCGTAACGCTAATAGCTTTATTGTAAAGCTGCACGTCAGGACTGGTTTGTCTCTAAGCTCATTCCAACTAGCTCGGGCTAAGTTATGCAAGATGTTGTTTGCTCAGTTGGCAGAGGTGCTTCTTTGCTGTGAAGGCCAATGGAATTTCTGCCGTGCCCTCGACTCAGATCGGTTTTCTTTCTTCAAAAATAACCTCAAGAATGCAACAATATAGGAACTGAACATGCCATTAACATTACATGTGGCGCGCAGATTTTGGTTGCAAAAACTAAACCCGCAAGGAGAAGGTGAAACTACGTCTCACGCAAGTTTTCTGTAATGCAACTTAGTAACTCTGGCTACTTCGAAAACCTGCTTTATCACTTTTTGACCCCCTTTGGGTAGACCTGCGCACCACTGCTGTGGGCAGTTCTGCCCTGCCACCTGTGTCTGCCTTTCACGCAACGCTGGTTGAGGCTGTTACGACTCTTTTACTACCTCTACTGCCGCTCAAAAGGCAACACTTCTGTCCTCCCATTCTGCTCTTTTAACTTTCACACAGACGCAAGGCGGCTTAAAGGCACAACAGCCCAGCCTTGAACAGGCTGTATGAAGAGGCCTCTGGAATAGTTGTGTCCTTATTTAAATCCTCTCAAAGTATAGATTCGGAACTCTTGTAGTGTTCGTTGCTGTGTCAAAAACATACTTTTTCTTTCCACAGTGTTGCAAAGATTTCGTGAGCTCACCCAATAAATCCAAAGGCTCAAACGCCATAAATCGTAGTAACGCGAGCATGCATACATAACCACTGGAGTGAGCCCACTCAACCATGCACAGCATTGGGAAGATCTGACTATGAAAACGGCAACAACAGAGAGAACACATGGCAGAAATATCACAACTCAGAAGCAGCTGAGGTACTCCGGCAAAAACGTTTCTATATGATTGTGCTTCAGGACTATCCTGATACGTGTTTGCACACTTTTGCAAAACTTGCACATGCGACACCGGATCCTGATGCGAGGTCATCCCTATCTTAACACTGCTAAGGAAAATCCTTTTACACACTTCTTTGGCAGTGTCAGATTTTTTTCTTGGTTCACACTCCTCAGAACGTTTGCCCATGACAATATCTTGAGAGATTCTACACGGCAACAAGTTTAATCAAACAAATTTGACAATACTACTAAACTGTGATGTAATGTAATGGATGGTTGTTGTTGACGATGATCTGTGGTGATATTTTTGTCACTTTGTAGCTTTTTGCAATTTTCCTACCCCACTTTAGGTTACTTCAGACGCTCCTATTACATGCACCTGTACTCCGGTTTTATTTGTCCTCGTACTGTTACGGTTTGTGTAACCAGTTTTGAGTGTGGTCAACTGTATTTATTGTCTTGTATCGCAGGGCTGGGCATATGGAGAAAATCAAATGTCATGATATTTTTGACCAAATACCTCGACTCGCGCAACAATATTGTGGGGGGGACCATTGGTTCCCTTTCCAAATCTTGACTCACTGACCTTTTTGGATAATAATACATAATGTGGTATATGACCTAGTGGGAAAAGAAATAATGAACAGTTACAACCAGTCCGATAAGTTTCGGATGACACTAACACCTTTGCTGTAAAGCACCTTTAAAACCATGAAAAGATGCACACCTGTCAGATTCAATATTATATACTCCAAATCTTAGACGATATGCTAGTCTCATATCACGTATTGATTAAATATCACTATCTTCCGCTCTACTTGAATGTTTTTATATTTGCGCGCTGCACACCATTCCCTTGAATCACACGCCACATGCGTCCACCAAGACTGCATCTTTGGAGATCTCCCGCGCCATCCAATCTACAGACATGACAGGATTACCCTGACAAGAGTTTTCCCCCCCAACACTGAAACAACTCTAAACTCAAACTGTAATCCTGGGAATCACACAATCTGAACAAAGGCGGTAAAACGCCAAAAAGGGAACCCAGTCATTTGCTTGACACAATCATCCTAGTTGATACCAGGCCACTCATAATGAGAAACTAACGCGAAACTATTCTTGAATTTTAAACAACATCTAGACCTTCAAGACGTTAATTATAATATCCACCTAGCTCAGTAAAAAGTAAGGACAAAGCCAGTAGAAAAACCACAACGGTGATCAGACATTTAAGAGCTGGAGCTCAGTTTTGTTGTTCTCCCCTAGTGTTAAATTTGCTTCCTTGGGTGAAAGCCACAGTGTGGTAACTTACTTGAATCCAGTGGGCATTTAACACAACCTCCACTGGGGATTTGGTCTTTTTCACTTATTAGATTTTGCCGACTTAACAGGCGCACACGGCTTTTTTAAAAAAAAAAGAAAAAACACCAAAAACCACTCCTGGTATTTTCTGGATGCAACCTTTTCCTGCTTGTAGTTCCACCACGATAACCAGACTTTACCTGTACATCTGCACACACTGTAAACCATGAATTGCCATCTTCCTGCAGTATCAGTTATATCTATATATAATATATATATATATATGACTATATATATAATCATATATATATGATTACATTTAACCTTGTCATCAGTTGCTCCTGTACAGTCCATAATACTGAGAATCAAATACTTGTACTAAATATTTAATTACCTTTTATTGGCCACTGACTAGAGCTGTGCTTTATTGCCATCATATATTCCTGAAAAAGCATTATGTGAATTAAAGCCTTATTGACATGAGCCATCAAAGCTGTTTCTGGTATTACTGCGTGGGCAGCATTTTGTTGGTGCATTTCTTTCATTCCTCCTTTCCTGAATCATCGCTGTATTTAAACTGGGAGGATAACGTTCACTGACCGCGCCGTGTGTAACCACATCAGCCCTGCACTTCTCCGCCTCCCATTTCCACACACAACGAATAACATGCTGACATCCTTTTACTATCTACAGAGTTATCAACGACAGAGCGCTAGCAATAATTCCCGAGACAAGCAGCCCCTCCATTTACAGAATGGATGGGAGTTTTTAGCAACCTTGATGCCTGGGGAAAGTTAACCACTAACGACGTCCAGTGAGAAAAAAAAAAAACTTGCTACACGATGTCTGCCTTCCCTTCGTGAGCCATCAATCTGTAGTGTTTTAAATCAGATTTTCAACAAAATAGGAAGGCCGTCACAAAACCACACCCCGATTTTGAATATAAAACCAGCATTGGGTCTGGGGGCTGGCTGGCGTTTCTGTTGTCGTGGCCCTTTCTTTTCTTCCGGCTAAGTTTAAAAAAAGGCATCCTGATGCTTTTCCTCTTCGCTACTCTATACAGTCAGAGCCAATGGACCAGGGCAACCTATAGACATGTCCTACTTATATGCTTTCTAAATATACGGGTATGTCCCCTTCACTCGGTAGTGCCCTCTACACTTTAGGTAACAATGACAGTATTCACATGGATTTAGTATCTCTTTTAACAGTCACATTTAAACTACTCATTTGTTTGGAAAATTTGTCAATAGCTGGTATTCCTATAATTAAGCAGTATTACACTATCTGTCATAATAATTTTACATGTGTGCATAACTCACGCTTTTAGAGCTCTGTATCATTCAAAGGCAATAAGCCATAATTAATTAAATGGTTTTAATTAAACAAGTATTGTCCTTTATATGTTGTACTTGTATGTCTCTGTAGCCACAAGTGGCATCCTGTTATTTGTAATGTTTGGCTTTGTGTTTAGCTGAGCGTTTTGCCAATCGCTTGCTGTCTTGGTTCTGAGTTTGAATGTTTTACCAGGCAATGGCTAGATATTATCCGATTCATCATGCGCTCCCATTACAGTCATTTTGGGTCAGATATCAACGAAATGCCCCAAATGCTTTGTTTTCTCACCCTGTCTCTTCTAGTACAGTCACTGCAGGCCCTGCACTAATCCCCCTGTGCGGGTGCAAATGTGTGAAACATGTAAAGTCAGCTTGTCCTTACCAGCTATGTGACCGGTGAAGCACGGGCACCACAGCGGAGGGCTGTTTTTGTGGCCTTTAGCTTTGCCCCCTGGCTAACACGAGGAGCAGATGTCCCTCCTTTAGTGTCAGCTACTTGCGCAGATCAACAGACCAGCCAAAGCAGAAGACATTCATCTTTGCCCCAAAACGGACGGCCAAGTGTGGTGCAGAATTAAGCATACAGAAAGGATTTCTCTTATTTATCCCATGATTAGCGTGGCGCCGAAGTTCGTGGGTTTCACTATCTTGGGACTTCTCATGACCACACGTTTGCATGATCAGAATAAAGGAAAACGAAACCAATAGTCGTGCTGCATCAAATTACACAGTTCAAATCAGTGCCAGCAGAATGCTTTATGGTCCACAGCAATGCTTAAGATTTGCGTCATGATAAAATAAGGAAGAATCATAAACAAACTATACTCATACACCCCGTCATCGCCCATCGCTTCAAGTTAAAACTAGGTTCAATGACAAGCAAAACCACCCCAGACCTAGTGGGTGTACCTGACAAACACATTTCATAGACCCCACTTTCCACACAAAAGCCTAGTTTCCTGCTTCCGTTTTTGAGAATGAACATGCAACTCGAGCATCTCATTTAAAAATACAGATTAATACTTCGTGTCCAAACAGGTGACCATGGCTCAATTCACAACGGTTACCAAGCACCACAGAGATCCTTCTAACAAACCGCTTATTTTGTAGGCAAAACAGTCCCAAATTTAAGGTAGTTTCATAATTGTTACTGATGTTTATAAGACATCATCACAAATCACATAATGATAGGCCTAGTGTGCCTGCCCAAATCCAGAGCCACCTTTATTTATGCTAAATGTTAGGTTTTACGCTAAGCATCCCTCAAACTTAACTGTTCATCGCCTAATATGGGCTCATACTAAGTCCTGCTGCTGCGGCTAACTGCGTCACTGTCGCCTGCAAACTGATCAGCGTCTCCTCGTGCAGTCATCGACAAAGAATAAAAAGACATCCCTATGGACGGGGGCAGTGGGGAGAAGCTTTTTTAAGATACACCACACAGGGCCCTGGAGTTCATTGAGCTACTTGGTGAAATCCATCATTATTGCTGTAAACACGCTAACATGTGTGGGCTGGCTTGGCTGAAAAATAGTCACATGTGTGGGTCTAAGTAGTTGGCAAAGGCAAATCATATAACGGTGATGTACTGTTCCATGCAATACATTATTGCGAATCTTGGACATGGACTGTTGGCAAGTTGTCCTAATCATATACAACTTCAAGCAGTGTTTTAACAGAATAAAACATGCCCCCTCCCCGTTGGCTTCCTTAATTTCACACTGACCTTATTTTATGTCATTTGTACGCGGTCAGATTCAGTCCCCCCCAGTTACAGTCCGAAACCATGC
This sequence comes from Etheostoma spectabile, assembly GCF_008692095.1. Lineage (NCBI taxonomy): Eukaryota > Metazoa > Chordata > Actinopteri > Perciformes > Percidae > Etheostoma > Etheostoma spectabile. Next base: position 92,860 of record NW_022605613.1, on the reverse strand, counting down.
AATAGTAAACGGACAAAGCCTCCTGTCAATGGTCAGTTATTTCACTGACCATGTGACAATAGGGTGACGGCAGCTGGTCAAATCCGACACTGTGTGGTCACTCTTGAGCGATAAAGACAGATCTCTGAACCGTTACTAATCCCTGACAGAGAGGCCCTGCCAACACCATTAGGTAACTTTGTCAGCACACCACACCATCCGCTAGGTGCTTGAAAGACCCCACTGGGGACTAGCGTTTCTGCTATTGAAAAGCACAGACACTGCAAAGAACCACACAGGGCACATGATATCCATCATACCATGAAGATTTATGTCAACTTTGTACTATTTGAAATGTCTTTTTGCTTTTCTGCAGAACAATCACAGAAAAACCTGCAAACTCATATGCAGTGGCAGTGTTTCCAAAGATTTTTTCAAATCCTGTTAATATCACCTTTGCCTCTGACTAATTCATTTCAAATGTTCATTTTCGTCATTGTCCTTGTTTCCTCTCCATTTATTTTTTCATCATTTCAAAAGGCTTGCTGGATGAAATGTTGGCCTACTGACACAGCATGGTTCCATGCAGCTATGGCTCCAGAGTGTTAACAACCACGGTACATACCCTCATTTCTTTTTTACTAAATCATTCCAATTAGGACATATCTAATCCAAGCCTCGTATCTTTTTAATCAGACTATTTTCAGCTCCACTAATTCCAAGTACTAGTTTTCCCCTCACATATTCTTGTCGGTTAGTAAGTCTCCAACAGTATTCAAACGTTTAGAGGACTTGATAGCCACAAAAAAACGTTTCTGATGTCAATTCTTTCAGATGGTCTTAGCACTGAGCGGAAGGTTTCATCACAGTCATTACACGACTGGCAGCTTTAAATCACATTCTTTGCTTCCCTAACAATGGAAAACACTAAAAAAAAAGTGTTTACAATTAACTTATTTGTGGATCATTCATCACAAGCTGTCGCAACTATTTCCTTACCAATCACTCGTTTTTATTGGAATTGTAACACAATCAGTGGGTATGTTTAGACCAGTTTGCTTTTGAATGCCACTATGGGGTTCGAGAGATTTTTGACCGGGCATTTTTGAGGATTTTTTTTTTCCTTCATTTTAGAAAACAGCATTATCGCAACTAATTTTGTAGATTAATTCAACAATGAAAATATTCATTAGTGTCAGCCCTAAACAACTAATGCCTTATTTCCTCCTTTGTTAGATTAGCTGCAGGCTCCTGTGCCAACCAAATGCTGCGCATCCCTCGTCAATTGTTTTTATAACCATAATGACATGTCACTCGTACAATTATAGCCTTCATAAGCCTGCAAAGACCATAGGCTTGTACAGCTACAAGCTGTCGATGACACCATCATTGTTTCCTCATTGTTGGATAAGACGGGGACAGCCGGCTGTGCCACTAACTGTGGCCCCCTGGTCTTAGTGGTGGCGCTCTTGATTGACACCATTGTTGCAAAGCCTTTGCTGAAACGAGCAATCCTCTGCAGTGGAAGCAGGCTCAAATGAACTGATGCCATCTCTCACATCCATACCAGGATTTCTGACGTATCACTGGGGCAAATCTGTGTCTATCTGTACATGTGGCTCAAGTTATAACCACAGGGGCACCACAGACTTGAATGTTCGGAAGCAAAACTCACACTGGTCCCTGAGGACCTACTGCTATGGTCGATGATACTGAGGTGATTGTGTGCATTGACAGCAACTGAGCTTTAAACACAGTAATAACGCATTATGTCGTGGCAGTAGCTCCGTGGTAGGTGCGGTTCAAGTTCCCAGTACGAACCAAAATATAGAGTGTGATTCGTATCTGGAAAGATGTCAGTTCCGCATCCTCGGACACCTGCCACGGTTGCTCTTGAGCAACAGCACTGTAGCCCCCCCAGCATTCTCAGGACCCTGGTCCAGCATGGGTGCATCCCACTCACTCTGACATCTCTCCATCACGCTCCC
>NW_022605613.1:75787-90868 GCF_008692095.1 Etheostoma spectabile | reverse complement strand
TCTCTTCTTCATGGGTTAGGTCGTGCCCATCTTTCTCATGGGTTAGGGTGTGCCATTTCTTTTATGGGTTGGGCGTTGCCCATCTTCTTCATGGGTTAGGGTCGTGCCCATTTCTTCTTCCGGGTCTGGGTCGTGCCCATCTCTTCTTCATGGGTAGGGGTCGTGCCCATTCTTCTTCAGGGTTAGGGTCGTGCCATCTCTTCTTCATGGGTAGGGTTGTGCCCATTTGTCCCCATGGGAAAGAACAGTTACAATTGTTCAATGTTTTTTAGCTTTCTGATTGGCTGCTGACGTGTTGTAATCATCTTTAGCCCCGCCCCCTGTGTGTGATTTTTTAAATGTGTTTCATCGCCATGGTAGTTGGTTGGTGCTGACTGGGTTTCTATGGCAACTCCGGCCATGCTTCTCCTTTCTGTGATTGGTCTTTCGGTTCTCACACTGTATAGCAAATCTGCAGTCAATGGAAACCGGGGGGGTAAGAAGGGGTGGAATGAGGGGGGGTAAGAGGGGGTGCGTGGGTTAGTAGCTAGGTTAGTAACTAGGTTAGTAACTAGGTTAGTAGCTAGGTTAGTAACATGCATTTCTGGGACATGGATGCACAAAGTGAAGAAGAGATGGGCACAACCGTAACCCTAACCCATGAAGAAGAAATGGGCACGACCGTAACCCCATGAAGAAGAAATGGACACGACCGTAACCCCATGAAGAAGAAATGGACATAACCCCAGCGTCTATCCTGCAGGAGGCGCTTGGTTTAACCCGTCTGTCCTCATCGTGTGAGACATTTTGACAGACACATGATGAAAATGTCTTTTATTATTTAAAATGCTAAACTACAGCAGCTTTTATTTCATGTTTAATTCACAGAGTTTCATTTATTCATCAGAGATGATTTATAAATAAATATGATTTCTTTCTGTTTGTCAGCAGCCGGGTTCGTCTGTCCCCTCCGGTCATTTTAGATGTTTGTCTGTCCCATCCGGTCATTTACACATGTTTGTCTGTCTGTTTAAATGGACGGATGGGCCGGACAAAATGCATTTAAAGCCCCACGGGGGAGGAATGTGTAAATGAGGAGGACGAAAACTTGTTAAATGACGGATGAGACAGACAAACATGTTTAAATGACCGGATGGGACGGACAAACCTAGTTTTAAGATGCCCGGATGAGACAGACAAACGGTGAAAATGCAATGGAAATAAAATAAGCGAGGAGGGACGAGCAAACATGAAAAGTAAACCGGGACGCAACGTGAGATAACCGGTGGCAGCACGTTAATACGGTGGGACAGCAAAGGAAATAACCGGATGGGACAGAACCCAACGCTGAAAATTGACCAGGAGGGGACAGACAAACATGTAATAATGCACCGGAGTGGGACAGACAAAAACATGGTGACCCGGATAGGACAGACCAACATGCTAATACGATGGACAGGAACAGTGAATTGGGATCCGAGACATCAAATCAATGCCGATCGACAGCAAGCATGTGTAAATGACCGGTACTGGACAGACAAACATGTGTAACTGACGGATGGGACAGACAACATCTTAAAAATGACCGGATGGGCCAGGACAAACATCTAAAATGACCGATAGAGAGAGACCAGAAAACAGTGTACAATGACCGGATGGGACAGACAAAAATCGTAACAAATGACCGGAGGGGATCAGACGAACCCGGCTGCTGAAAAACAGGAAAGAAATATATTTATTTATAAATCATCTCTGAGAATAAATGAAACTCTGTGAATATAAATGAAAAAAAGCTGCGGAGTTTAGCATTTTAATAATAAAAGACATTTCATCATGGTGTCTGTCAAAATGTCCACTAGCGATGAGGACAGAGGGTTAAACAAAGGCCTACTGCAGATAGACCGCTGGGGTTCTGTCCATTCTTTTCATGGGGTTACGGTCGTGTCCATTCTTCTTCATGGGGTTTCTACGGTCGGGCCATTTTCTTCTCATGGGTAGGGTACAGGTGTGCCCACTTCTTCACTTTGTGCACAGCCCCAGAAATAATGCTAACCTGCTAAACTAGGTCACATACACTAGCTACTAACCTAGTTCTAACCTAGTGCACTAACCTAGACTAAATAGTTCAACTAGTTTCCAGGCATAACTAGTTACTAACTAGTTCCATAACATAGTTAAACCTAGTTCCTAACCTAGTTCTATACTAACTAGTATACAACCTAGTCTAACTAGTTACTAAACCTAGTTACTAACCTAGTCTAACCTTTATAACCTAGGTATAGTCTAACCTAGTTCTAAGCCATAGTTACTAAACTGTACTAACCTTGTCCTAACCTAGTTACTAACTAGTTACTAACCTAGTCTAACCTAGTTCCTAAAACTCAGTTCCTACCTGTTTCACTAAAACATATATCCTACCTAGTCATACTAGTTACTAGCCTAGTACTAACTTAGTATCATAACTGTTCACTAACCTAGTTCAAACTAGCTTAACTAACCTAGTACTATAGACTGGGAGGCTATCGCTTTTTTCCCCAGCATGTTCCCTCGATCAGAGAGGCTCCAAAAATTCAGGGTAGCAGCGTGCGCGTCATCGCTAACTGTCCTGATCGCTAACTAGTCCTGTACACATGCTACGTCGGTCTACGTCTGCTACACCCCTACGTCCTGCTACACCCTGCTATTGTACCCCGTATCTGCTAAGCCTGCACGCCAGCCTACGTCCTGCTACAGTCTGCATAAGCCCTGCACGTCCTGCTACGTACTGCTCCCATGCTACGCTTGCTACCATACGTCCTGCTACGTACTGCTACGTCCTGCTAAGTCCTGATACAACCTAATAGTCGGCTACGTCTGCTCGTCCTGAATCACCTGTACTTAAGTTGTCTGTACTATCACCTGATATAGTTATTTATCTAACGTCCGGATACCACCTGTACTATTTAGTCCTGGTTACGTCCTGCTACATCTGCTCCATCCGCAAGACGTCACTTTGCTAGTCCTTGTAAATTCCCCTGGCTTACGTCCCCTGTACTACCGTCACCTGCACAGTCCTGCCTAAGGCTCCCTGCCCCTTACAACCAGCTACGTCCTGACTACACCCACCGCTTGACAGCTACGCACGACCCCAGCTCCTGCTACAAACGCTCCGCTTATGCTACACCCTGAGACGTACACTGATGTACGACCCTGTCACTACCCGTCTTCTGCTCTCTGCTAGCTACACCTGTTATTCGTTGTTTCCCTAACCTCCCCCCTGCTACGCTAACTGCCAATGTCCTGCATACCTCGTTCTGTGTACCACAGCTTACAGTCCCTTTTTTTTTTCTCCACTGACTATTATTACACCTGCTACGTCCTTGCAACGTCCCTTCTAAGTCAACTTGGCCCTTACGCTCTTTTTCCCTTTGTGTATACCGCTACAGAGCTGTTGCGTGTTTAACCTGCCGCATCAAGCGTACTCTTATGCGAGCCATGATACGCAATCCTAGAATTGGATATTGCGATACAAACTATATAATTTTGTCTCATTTCCGTGTTCATTCCACTCAAACCCCAATCGGCCAGTCAGAAACCGCCATACAAGAGCCGGGGTCTGTCTGATGGGCTTCGTCTGGAGCTGGTGTATAGACCTCATCATAGTAGGGTCTTGCGCATTATTAATCTTGTTATGATTTGATCATATAAAGAAAAGTTTGGGTACCACTTGACATTTGATATCCATCTCCTCACTGGCCGTTAGGGTCGTGCCCTGTTGACTCTCTTGCTATCGAGATAGGAGAGTAGGGTCACGACGGCTCGTGCGATCACTACACAACCTCTTCTCCATGGCGCTTAAGGAGCCAATGAAAAGAGGAGACAGATCTCTCTTCATGGGTAGGGTCTGTGTGCCATTCTTCTTCAGAGGTTGAGGTTAGAGGGTGTTGCCCATTTTTCTTCATGGGTTAGGGTGTGCCCATCTCTCTCTGGAGTTAGGGGACGGTGCCATTCCTTCTTCATGGGCGATACGCACGGGCCTGTTGCCCATCCTCTCTTCCTTTTCGCCATGGTAAGGTTTCACTCTGAGAAGAGTGGAAGTTAGTATGCCCCATATCTTCTTCGATGGGTTAGGAGTCGTGCCAATTCTTTGGGCCCACTGGGAGCCGCTAGGGTTCAGTCCTGTGCCCATCTTGTCCCACTCCACTGGGTCCAGGACCTGAACAGTTAACGTCTTTGGTTCTAATGTTTTTTAGCTTTCTGATTGGGCTTTTTGCCCTGAGCTCTTACCCTCCCCGTCTTTTGTTTTACCCTAATTCATCTTTCGCCCCTTGACCCTAACCTTTTTGTTCTTCTCCTTTCCTTCCTTCCACCTTTTTTCTTCCCCCCCTTTTCCCCTCTTTTTTTTTCCCCCCCTCCCCCCCTTCATAGCTCCCCTGTGCTCTTTGGGCAATCTTTTTTCTAAAGCTGTTTCATGCCCCCATGGTAGTGGTTGGTGCTGATGGGTTTCTTGGCAACTCGGCCACACCGCTGTGCTTATCCTTTCTGTGTGATTCGTCTTTCGGTCATATATACCTGTCAGAGCAAATCTGCATGTCAATGGAACCCCCGGTCCTTTCTTTTTTTTGCCCCCCCCCCCCTTTCCTGCTCCTGCGGCATGTCTTTGCTCACGTCGATTTGTGAGTCATGACCGTTTTGTAAAGGGGGGGATGTGGGGGGGGGAAGAAGTGGGGTGCGTGGGTGGGGTTGAGTGGGTAGAACGAGGGGGAGGGGGGTTAAGAAGTGGGAATAGAGGGGGAGGAAATAGGGAAAAAGGTTAGAGGCATACAAATAAAAAGGTATATTGAACGGATGAAGGAGAGGAAGTCAAGAAATGAGATTGATGGACACTATTAAACGAAATTGAGCTAAACACCACACCACACACAAAAACAAACAAGTATACAACAACACACACACACACACAACACTCCTTTGATGGATGAATCTCTTTTCAAAACCCGACTAAAAACAAGTGGAGAGACAGTAGAAGAAACGGGAATGAATGAAATACAAACAACACACACCTAAAAACCAGACACACACAGTCAAACACAGCCGCACACAATCAAATCAACACTCACACACACACACACAAACTACACCACACACTCTAGACAAAACAGCTCACGAATACAATCACATATCTAGTACAACCACACAAACACACCTCAACACACACAACTCTTACATACTCACACACACACTACCACTCATACACTCTACACACTATAACTACACTACACTCGTACCATCTAAAACAAAACACACACATTACACCCAGGCACACACCTACAACACTAAAACATCCACACACCAACACCACAACAATCATGACAGCATCTACAATGTCACAACATAGACACAACATCCAACACACAAACACACACCATCTGGACAAGATGGCGCCACCGCATGGGCAAACACGCTACACAGCTCACTCACGCCAAGTTTAGTGCTAGTTTTCGCGTACTTATAAGTTGGTTGAACCACGCCTAGTCTCTTCATGATTATGATCGAGGACTTAATGGACATAGACATGTCAGGAAACTGTACGACAATGTCAAAATGAGACCTGGATATCATCAAAAGAATAGAGCTGGCGTACAGGGTACAGAAGGCAATATGCGCGGCAGAGAGGACGAGGGGGGGACTGTGGTGAGGCTTACGGAACCAAGACACGCGGCCTCCAATACAAGCCTGGCTGTGGTAAACATGCACATTCTACCCACAACAAGATGGATGAGCTCCGCTGCGTTGTCAGGGTACAGCGCGATCTGGGGAGAACTGTTGTGGTCTCGTTTCAACAGAGACGTGGCTGACATCGGGACTAGTCCGGACAGTGCTACATTGGAGGATTCTTCGTTTCTAGACGAGAATTAGGGACACGATGGCAAGTGAGAGGTGGGAGGGGGGTGCGCTTCTGGTTAAAATCTTGGGTGCCGTGACATGGAATGATCTCCACCATTGTTCAACCGGTCCTTGAACAATCATTACCATCAATGTCGGCCGTTTTCTACTCACAAGGGGATTTCACATCGGTCCTATCACTGGCCGGTATACATCCCTCCCGAAGCGGACAACGCTGGAAGCCAGACCGGAGCTCAGTGATGTGATCGCAGTCGGAGAGGCTGCACCCTCCAGCTCTCTCCGTTGTAGCCGGTGACTTCAATCACTGCAACCTAAAGTCAGTGCTACCGAATAATATCAGCACGTCGCTGTGCAACCAGAGAAAATAAAACTCTTGACCACTGTTATTAAAATTAAGGGAGCTTATAATCGTCCCCCGGCCTCACTTGGGGAATCAGTATTACCCTGTAGCTGCTCCCTGTGTACAAGCAGGTGATTAAGAGAGAGAAACCATGTGAGGACGTACAGCGTGGACTGCGAAGGTGAGCTCATGTTCGCAAGGCGGCTTTGATATTATGACTGGTCAGTTTTTAGTGATTCCGCTACTTGCATGGCAGTACACGAGGCAGTTACTGGACTATGTTAAATTCTGTGTGGACAGCTGTATTCCCTCAGCATCTTTGTGTGTCCCTAACGAAAAGCTGTGGATAAACAATAAGGTAAGAGGTTGAAAACTGCATGGAAGGACAGTGGTTAAAATCTGGAGACGATGCTCGTTACAAATCGCGAGGGAGATTAGGAATGAATCAGTCTGCTAAAAACAAACACCGGGACAAGATAGAGCGATTATTGTAGAAGGGGACTCTAGGCGCGGTGTGCAAGGCATACAGTGTGTTACTGGCTACAAGGTCAAACTATGGTGGTCACAATAACCTCGCTCCTTTCCCAGATGACTTGAATGCTTTCTATGCTCGTTTTGAGGCACGGATGAGCTATGGAGCCTCAAATTGGGGATGTGCATGGCAAAGTCCCTCGATTTGGAAGAAACTCGAAACATCATCTCCCATTTTGGTAATCTGTTTAGTAGGCCAGCCTATTCAGGTCTCAGTCATGACACACGTTAAGTTTTTTAAATCGTGAAAAGGAGGCTGTGGGCTCGGTATGGTATTACTCCACGAGGTTTAAAGACATGTTATAGCAACTTGTCCTCTGTTTTATGCTTTTAACGGTGGTTTAACTCTCTCTTTGTGTAGTTCCAAATTGTTTAAAAAAATATATATGTCTGTGCTAACGAAAACGCTAGCACTGTATGAATGATTTTTGGACCCATAGCTTGACTGTGATTATGAAGTGGTTTTGAAACACTGTGAAACAAAGTCTAAACAACAGCATACCTTATCTATGATCCATTACAATTTGTATAGATCAAAAGGTGTGGATGATGCTGTTCCTTGGCATTACATACTGTGTGTCAAACATCTAGAGGGCAGGGATAATTATGTCAGGATGCTTTTTTGTTGATTTAGTAGTGCTTTTAACACCATCAGACCCTCTAGTCTTTAACTCTAAGCTGTTAGAACCTGGGCCTCTGCACATTCCATCTGCAAGTGGATCAGGATTTGCTAACAGGTCGCACAGATAGTTTAGAGTTGGAATACATATCAATGGTATAGTGGCTAAACACGGAGCAAACCCAAGGCTGCTGTCTCAGTCCCATTATTATATAGTCTGACAACATATGACTGTAGGGCCCAAAACATCCACTAATGTATTGTGACATTTGCAGACGAACACTTTGATGGACTCATGGATCAGCAATAATGAAACTGCCTAACAGGGATTAGGTGTGTAATTGATCAAGTGGTGCGCTAAAAAATTTGTCCTTAATGTGAGAGAAACTAATGAGGTCCATCATAGATTTTAGGGAAGATCAATTCACAACACACACGTCTACATTAACAACTTCCGTTGAAATAGTCAACACGTTTAATTCTAGTCATCCATATTTGCAGAACGTCCCTCACGTGGTCGTTTCAATCAGATGTGGTCATAAGATAGCCATCAGAGGCTATATTTTTGATGTGTCTATAGAAAATGGTTTGTCTTTATATCTACAGAAATTATACCGTTGTACAAATTGAGAGTATATTGACATGTAACAAGTAGTTTGTGGTTGTTAGGTAAGGACTCTTCACATATCCTAATTTTCTGACCAAGGTGGTCAAAACGCGTCTAAATCACGGCTCCACTTGGAAACCGTGCAACATATTTACTGAAACGTAGTACTAAGAAGGCAAGCAGTATTATGCAGGGATTGCTAGCCATTCACTGCACACCACCTCCCCCCCCCCCCCACTCTCCATCAGGAAGATACGGTTGCAGAGATATGCCCAACGGCACATCACGTTTTAGGGCTAGTTTTTATCTCAGTTATTCAGTTGTTGAATGTAACGCAGCAGGACAGGGGCCTTGGGGTCTGTGTTAGCTACTCAGCACTGGTGTACTGTGGGTGTTTAAATGGTTTTATGTTGTTACAACTATATGAATTGATTATTGTTGTTATGTAGTGACTGGTGCTGAGAGAGGCAATGGCCTACTGTTTTCAGTCTGTGGTTCTTGTTCTAAAGTGCATAGACAATAAAATTTGAACATCTACACACACACATAGACTACATGTACACCATCTACACACACGTCAGTCCCCAATTAGCTGCGGAGTAGACCTAACTCTACCCAGGTATACCATCCAATAGGACCCAACCTGAGCCCGGTCAGACAGTGGTAGACAAACTTGAGCCAGGTAGACAGTATTGGAGGGTCCTAACCTCTGACCCAGGTAGACCACGTAGCTAGAGCAACCTAAACCTCTGACCCAGGTAAGATACTAGTGATAGCCTAACCTCGTACCCAGGTAGACCAGTGGTAGACCAAACCTTTGACCCAGTAGCACCAGTATTAGGCCTAAACCTCTGACCCAGGTAGACCAAAGTGGTAGACCAAACCTTTGACCAGGTAGACCAGTAGTAGACGCAACCTCTGACCAGGGTCAACACATATAGTAGCACATAGACCCCCGCCATACCACGGGAACTGCCGCGTGAGCTACCCTGTTCAGTAATTGCCCCCTCTAGCTCGTTGAAATTCAAGACTCCCAAATGATGATGTCAATTATGTAGGCGGAGCTTCCTGGAGTGGGAGCGGAGGTTCACAGTCCGCGGAAAACCCGGCGGTCACCGTAGTTTCTGACCAATCGCTGCAAAGGGGACGTGGTCTCAGCCAATCATCGCTGGAAGAGGTCTGTCGCCGACCCACACAGGTACATTAAAATACTTACAAGTAATTATAAGTACTTCACATAGGTTCATCACAGTACTTCACATAGTACATTATAGTACTCACACAGGATCATTAATCAATTCAATTGTTTATCTTATATATGCAGTACGTGTAATAACATGTATCTCCCAGGTCGTTTTATCAAGAGCAGAGGTCAGACCAGACTCTGGGATGTTTTTATCTCCCAGGTCTTCATAAAGGCAGGTCTAGACCGACTCTGGGATGTTATTTATCTCCCGTCTTCATAAAGAGCAGTCTAGACCAGGACGTCGGGATGTTTATTATACTCCCAGGTTCTTTCATAAAGATGCAGTTTTGTTTCTAGACCGGGACCCTGGGATGTTAATTTATTCCCAGGTTTTCCATAAGAGCAGGTACTAGACCAACTCTGGGTACAGTCCCACCAAGAGCAAGCACTAGGCCAAACAGAGGCAGGAAACAGTTCTTTAAAGATGAACTGAACTGGAATTTGAATATGTGATTAGAACTCTCCGGAACCATACCCTTATCGTGGTGGAAGAAGGTTTTTGTGTGTCCTATCCTGAGGGGCTGGTGTTTCTGGTAGATTGTGTGCTCACTGGTAGGGTTCCCATGTTCCAAGAGGTCTCAGGGGAGGGGCCAAAAAAATGCGTTCAAAGAAACTTCGATGGTTGAACAGGAAGGGATAGAGAGCCCGCCCGGAAGAAGCCCCGGGCCCCCGTCTGGATGCCAGCCCAGATCGGAGCACCGGTCACCTTCTGTGTGGGGAAGGAGCCGGACCTGTGCGTGGAGGTGGAGCTTCGGTTAGATATGGTGGGGCTACTCTACGCACCGTCTCGGTTCGGAACACGTACTTTTGATAGGGTTGGACTTCGTCTACTCCGAGTTGCCCATGGTGTGAGGCTCCTGGCGTGGGATCCAACCGGGGCGTGCTGGAGTTACCCGTGGGGGGCCTCACTACACTGCGGGGCCCCCTGCGGTGTTTGCGTATGACCAAACAGATTCGGAGATTCGCCCCGTGTCTGGAGATCCCTAAATGACCCTGCGTGTGGGGAACAATGCGTGTTGCTACACACACAGAGTTGGGTATTTCTGGGCCTGGGCTGTATTCCAGAGTGGACCTCATGCACCGTGGCAATGACTGGAACCTTGGGCAGAGGCTTTTGGGAGGAAACGGCCTCCTGATCACCAAACAGAGTGGTGTCTGTTGTTGGACTTCTGTGCTAGCATGGGATTGTCCTCACATAAAAAACCACCGCGATGTGTCGAACCATCGAGGATGCCGAACGTGATTGGTACCAGAGCACCCTAGGTCCAAAGGTCAATGATCGATTTTTAATGTTTAATCTGATCTGAGCCGTATGTTTGGACCTCGGTGGAAGAAGAGAGGGCAGAGCTGTCAATGATCACCATCTGGTGGTGAGTTGGGTCAGGGGGGGAAAAGTTTCTGGACAGACCCTGTGTAAGCCCAAACTGGTAGTGCGGCGTAGAACTGTGAACGTCCTGGAGGAGGCCCTGTCTACGGACTTTCAACTCCCACCTCCGGTGGACTTTTACGGACATCCTTGGAGGCTTGGGGCAGTGAACCTGAGTGGACAATGGCAAATTTCCATTGCTAAAGATGCGCGCGGGCGTGTGGTCTTCGGGTTTTAGGTGCCAAATCGGGTCGGAACCCCACGAACACCCGGTGCGCACCCGGTGGTCAGGGAAGCCGTCCCAACTGAAGAAGGAGTCTTTCCTTCCGGGGAATATGTTGTCTCGAGGACCTCGAGGACCAATGAGGGTACTCGGGGGGGCCTGAAAAACATGCTGCAGCCTCGCCGTGACAGAGCAAAGCAGCGATGGTGGAGAAGTTTTGTAGAATATATGCGAGGAAGACTTTTCGGTCGGACACCAGGGACTTCTGGAAAAACCGTTTGCCATTATACATAGTGGGACTTGTGACTCAACCTCAGGTCAATAGGCGGTGGAAGGAAGCACTTTGAGGACTCCTAATCAGTGACACGCCACTCTGTGGTAAGAGTGGAGCGGAGGATGATGGGAGGATGTCGTTCAATTGTCCTGGTGGGGTCGCGGAGGTATCACACAACTCCCACACGGCAAAAGCCCCAGGATTGATGAGATCCGTCCAGAAATGCTGAAGGCTCTGGGTGTGGAGGGGCGTCTTGGTTGACAACCACGCCTCTTAACATTGCGTGGAATCTGGGAGCGGTGCCTAAGGGAGTGGCAGACGCGGGTGGTGTTTCCTCTTCAAAAGGGGAACAGAAGGTTGTGCCAATTACAGTGGTATCACACTTCCAGCCCACTGGTAAAGTATACTCCACAGGTGCTGGAAAGGAGGGTCGGGCCGGCTAGTCAAACCTCGGATTGAAGACGGAAACATGCGAGACTTCCGTCCTGGTCGTGAAACACGGATCAGATCTTACTCTCGCAAGGATCTGACAGGGGGCTGGAGTATGCCAACCAGCTCTAATGCGAGTGTTCTTCCTGGATTGGAGAAGGACGTATGGACCGGGTCCCCGCAAGAAATTGTGGGGGTCTGCGGGGATTGGTGAGGGGGTCTCTTCTCCGGGCCCATCCATCTTGGTATGACCAAAGCGAGTGCCTGTGTCCGGGTTCTCGGCGTAATCGGCCGTTCCAGGTTTCTGAAGGGTTGTCCTCCCGCCAGGTGCTGCGCTTTGTACACAATCCTGTGTGTAATATTTATGGGACCGATATGAGGGTTGTGGGGCGGGAGGCGGTTGCAGTTTCGGTTGGGCTCAGATCTCAATCGCTTGCTGTTTTTTGGCAGATGATGTGGTCCTGATGGCGTCATCGGTCTGGGATTCAGCACTCTTCTGGATCGGTTCGCAGCGAGTGGGTGAGAGCGGCTGTGGATGCAGAGGATCAGCACCTCTAAACGAGGCCTTGGTTCTCAGCAGGAAACAGATGGAGTCGCCTGATCTTTTTCGGTAGGGAGTAAGGTCCTTGACCCCAAGTGAAGGAGTTTTAAGTCCTGGGGTCTTGTTTGGAAGTGAGGGGACGACAGGAGAGTGAGAGTGGCGATGAAGTCGGGAGCAGCGTGTGGTATACTTCCGTTATCGCACCGTTGTGACGAAAAGGAGGCTGAGCCAGAAGGCAAGCTCGTCGATCTACGGGAATGTCCTGTTCCTACCTCACATATGTCATGAAGTGCGGGTCATGACCGAAAAGAACGAGATCCGAGGTACAAGCGCCGGAATGGGTTTCCTCAAGGAGAGTGGGGCGTTCTCCTACTTATATAGGGTGATGAAAGCACAGTCATCGCGATGAGGCTCGGAGTCGAGGCCGCTGCTCCTTTCACGTCGAAGAGAGCCACGTTGGGTGGTTGGGCATCTGTGGAAGTGCCTCCTGGGAGCCGACTAGGGAGTTGGTCAGGCAGTCCAGCCTGGAGGAGGCCTCGGGGATGACCCAGGACTAGGTGGAGAGAATTATATCCCAAACTGGCTGGGACGCCTCGTGATCCCCCAGTGCGAGCTGGTGTTATTGTGCTCGGGAAGGGAAGTTTGGGGTTCCACAGGAGCAGCCTGGCTGCCCCCGATACACGATACGGATAACGATAAGATGATGAGGATGAGATAACAGATGTTTTTATTTCTTCTCACTGTTACAATTATTAAAATGGGAGAATTTGTTAAAAGGGATAACAATGGCAAGTTGTAAAGTGTTGTTGTGTAACATGGGTCGCCGCCAGTTGGCAATTACACAATCCCTACGGCACATGGATGGTAAAGCTCGTGTCTAACTAGCGTAGCAACGCGCAGCCATCGCAACCAGCATTAAAGAGTCGGAGGCTATGCGGACATATTTCTGGGGAAACGCGAAAAAAGAAAGTCTGGGGGGGCATATGTATTGGCCCTGGCTTTAGTAATTACTGTATAGGGCTAAGGGGGTGGCTGCAGTAATGACTGTTTAGGACTAAGGGTTGAAGGGGGGAGGGGCTGCGTACGACCGTTATGGGCTAAGGCAGCCCTGGGGTGATCGACACATTTTCACAGGCTACCTTTGAAACAGGGAGACACGTCTCAACTCTGTGCTAGCAGCAGCTGCCTTAAAAGTTGCTAGCCCTCGACGAGCCCTTATTTCCAGCTGTGTTAGCGACAGACTAGTGAAGCTGATGCTTCTTGATACAAACGAGGTCCTGGTGAGGTTAATTCCACCGATCTGAAACTGGAGGCCTGCAGGCCCGATACAAGGGCAGACCTAATATGCCACCCCTGGAAACCTGGAGGCCTGCAGGCTCCCGTACGGCCAGAACCGATAGACCTACCAGACTGAACCTGAGGCCTGCAGGTCCAGACAGGCCAGACGGATAGACACCAGACTGAACCGACAGACGGGCGCTGAAAACGCTCACGGCAAGCAGTAGACAGAGAGGTAGCTATGGTTACTGTTGCGATCCCATCGAAGGACGAGAGGTAGCGTATGTTACCTGTTGTCGCATCCTAATCAGAGGACGAGAGGTAGCTAGGGTTACACGTTATCAGCATTACTGCAAGTCCACTAGTCAAGGGCGGGTGTAACGTTGTTGTCACCACAAAACCGAACATATTCACTACAAAAATAAAGCAACGGTGCGGCTTATAGCGTCATCAACAACAGAGAAGGACCCACTGGACATTACTGAGAAAACACCAAGACCAGTTAGAGACTAACCCTGACCCTAGATCCAAAATACTAGGTTAGAGATAACCTGACCCTCCTAGGTTAGACTAGTTAGAAACTACCCCTGACCGCTACCCAAACACAAGCTCCAGATCCAACGACAACGGAGGAAGAACCACACATGGACATTAATGAGCAACCCAACACCGAGCTACGATACCAACGATCCAACCGAGGGAAAGGCTAGCAGCTAATACGACTGGGAACTCTTATGAAAATCCACAAGCTAGCACTCCGAACAAGACTGTAGAAATAAACCAGACTCCCACGATACCACAGATCCATAATAAAGTTACTTACCGCTAGCTAAAACCCCCTAAATCCAACGCTCCCTCTCTACTCCCCCCGAAGACTAGCTGATGTAGATCCGCTAGTAAACCACAGAATAACCGTCCTCCTCTACTACTCCCTCCCCGAAGCAGCTGATGGTAGCGCTCAGCAAACACACATTTGAATCCCCGCACCTCTTACTCCCTGAAGCTAGATGATGTTAGCCGCTAACTAAACCACAGACCACCGGTCCTCCACCTCTGAGCTAGCTGATTTCCCCGTCCTCACAGTCAGACTCTACAGTCCTGTCCCTCACAGTCAGACTTACAGGCCTGTCCTCACAGTCAGACTGCACAGGCCTGGGCCCCACAGTACTCTACAGGCCTGTCCCTCACAGTAGTGTCCCTCACAGGAACTTGCTCGCCTCGTCGACTCTTACAGGTGCACCTATCAAGGACACGCTGTCCTTAACAGTTCAGACTCTAACATCTGGTCCCTCACAGTCAGACTCTACAGCCTGTCCCCTCACAGTCAGAATCTACAGGCCTGACCTCACAGTCAGAAGCCGTCCCTAACAGGCCTCTGGCATCTCACCTCACAGTCAGACTCTACAGCCTGTCCACTTCACAGTTATTCTACAGGACTACTACACGGACACTGCTTCCCTCACAGGTCAGACTCTACAGACCCGTCCCTCACAGTCAGACACGAGTACCTTCCCTCACAGTCTCTCTACAGGCCCAGTCCCTCACAGTCAGTTAAAGCGTCTCCATGGACTACAGGCCTGTCCCTCACAGTCAGACAATACAGGCCTGTCCCCAGTCAGACACTACAGGCCGTCCTCACAGTCAGATCACAGGACCGTCTCACAGTCAGACTCTACAGGCTGTCCTCCAGTCCGGAATCTTCAGGCTGTCCCTCAAGTCAGATCTACAGGCTGCCCCACGTCCCGACCCCCCCCCCCCCTAC
>NW_022605613.1:74673-75762 GCF_008692095.1 Etheostoma spectabile | reverse complement strand
TAAACATGTTTGTCCGTCCCATCCGGTCATTTAAACATGTTTGTCCGTCCCATCCGGTTATTTTCATGTTCGTCTATTCCATCCAGTCAGCTTCACATGTTTGTCTGTCCAATCCGATCATTTTCTGACGTCTGTCTCTTTCACATGTTCGTCTGTCTCACCAATACGTCCCGTCTTGTGTCTTCTGAAGG
This sequence comes from Etheostoma spectabile, assembly GCF_008692095.1. Lineage (NCBI taxonomy): Eukaryota > Metazoa > Chordata > Actinopteri > Perciformes > Percidae > Etheostoma > Etheostoma spectabile. The sequence goes on along the minus strand of NW_022605613.1, from coordinate 75,571 downwards.
AATTTATTGATATTTATTGTGTGACACTTTATATTTTCACCACTTTTAACCCTCGTGCGGTCTTCCCGTCAACCATGAAAACAAACCTTTTATCAACATTAGTAAAACTTTTTCCATGTTGTGGGGGCTTTTTTGATATTTTTTGCGACAAAAATAAATGAATAAGTAAAAACGTGTGAATGTTGACCCGAGGACAACATGATGGTTAAACTCTCACACTCATTTGAATGGTTTTAACCTTTTAACCTTTTAAATGATTATTTAAATTATCTTTTTGTTAAATAATGAATTTAACATATTGAAATGGAATTTATTTTGTATTGTAAGTGTAAACATATATTTGACTTATTTAATTCTTTCTTTGGTATTGTGTCCATTGGCTCTTTTAACCCGCTTTAATCTTATTATAAACACAAGACTTTTCTTTAAGGTTGTTTTGGGGCATTTTGTCCTTTAAGTGATAGACAGTTGTAGACAGGAAGGGGGGGGTGACGAGCCGCGGGTGGAATTGGAACCCCGGCCGTCGAGGAAAGGACTGAGCTCGGGCACACTGGGCGCCAACTCTACCAGCGGAGCTACCCGGGCGCCCGTGCCCACTGTCATCACTACATGCAGACTGAAGGGCCGGGGATTGAACCACCGCCCTTCACACTGCTTTACTGCCTTCTGAGCCACAGCCGCCCGTGTGCATGTGTGTCTGTGTGTGTGTGTGTTTGTGTGTGTGTCTGTGTGTGGGTGTGCCTGTCTGTGTGTGTGGGTGTGTCTGTGTGTCTGTGTGTGAGTGTGCCTGTGTGTGTGTGTGTGTGTAGAGACTTGTAAAGATGAGCTTTGAGCTGTCTTCCTGAAAAATACCTCATTACATCCTGCAGAATAGTGTGTGTGTGTGTGTGTGTGTGTG
>NW_022605613.1:71255-74663 GCF_008692095.1 Etheostoma spectabile | reverse complement strand
TGTCTGTCTGTGTGTATGTATGTGTGTGTGTGCGTATGCGTGCATGTTACAGAGTAAGTGTTCAATAAAGCTCTGGTCCCAGTTTATAGAGTCACTTTATCAAACTGCGCCTGAACACAACAGCAATCAGGAGCTTTTCCTGACACTGAGGCTGTGAGGAACTTGGAATTCAAACTACAACTCTAACCATTAAGGTGTATAAAACAATCACACCTCGACCATTAAGGTGTATGAAACCATTGCACCTCAACCATTAAGGTGTATATAACCATCTCACCTCGACCATTAAGGTGCATAAAACCATTGCACCTCTACCATTCAGGTGTATAAAACCTATCATCGTCATGTGACCCGGTTCATCTTGTTTTTCATTGTCATGTGACCCGGCCCTCAAAGAAATAGAAATGTTCAAATCAAAGGATGTTCAACCCCAAAAATTAACCTGATCCCTGTAGATAATCTCCTCATCTCAATATTAAGATGGCTGTTTCTGTGTAAATGTTCTGTATTTCTATATCTTTTCTAGTCTTAACGACTACTCAAAGCTCTTTTACATCTACAGGAAACATTCACCATCACACACATCTACACACCTGCTCATCAGATACACACTCACACACATCTACACACCTGCTCATCAGATACACACTCACACACACATCTACACACCTGCTCATCAGATACACACTCACATCACCACACTGCTCATCAGATACAAACTCACATTACACACCTGCCATCGATACACATCACACACACATTCTGCCACCACACGCTCATCAAGATACACACTCACACACATCTACACACCTGCTCATCAGATACACACTCACACACATCTACACACCTGCTCATCAGATACACACTCACACACATTCACACACCAATGCGCAGCACCGGCGGCAACTCGGGGTTCAGTGTCTTGCCCAAGGAAAATTCGCGTAGGACTGCAGGGCCAGGGATTGAACCACCAACCTTCCGATTGGCAGGCAACCACTCTACCACTGAGCCCCAGCCGCCGTGTGTGTGTGTGTGTGTGTGTGTGTGTGTGCGCGTGTGCGTGTGCCCTTATCAACTCTATTCAGAACTCATTACCTCATTAAACACACACACACACACGTTAAGATCAGAAGAGCCGGGGATTGTGGGAAGGAGATTAAACAATGTCTTTGATAAATGACACACACACACACCACACACACACAACACACAACACACACACACACACACACACACACACACCACCACACACACACCACACACACACACACCACACACACACACACACACCTTTTCAGGAGAATACAGAAACACAGGGCTGTAACGAGCCGTTTCACATTTTTGTATCCTTTATTGTTTGTGAAGCAGTAACTACCTAAAGGAAAAAACTTATTTTTAGATTGTGAGTAACAGAGGAGCTTAAAATATTATTACATAAAATAATGTTATATAAAATATAATTAGATAAAATGATATCATATAAAATATTATAATATAAAATTGTGTTATAAAAACACCGGACCATGAAACTGAGACTAAGGAGACTCACTGGGATGAGTGCTAGAAAACAAAATAATAATAATAATAATAATAATAATAATAATAATAATAATAATAATAATAATAATAATAATAATAATAAGCTAAGCTGAGCTGCAGATTTGATTACAGGAACGAAAGGTTAGGAATCATGAAATCAACAAGATCTGAATCCTGATGAGCCAACACAGAGAGACAACAGAGACCACAACTCCCATCATGCAACAGCAACAAGTCCAACACTAAAGAACCCGTCAGAGTCTGCAACGATATGCTGCTGAAACAACTGGTAGAGAGACCACAAGTCCCATAAAGCAACAGCAAAAGTTCCATGATGCAACAAGTCCCATAATGCACCAGTAACACGTCCCACAATGCAACAAGTCCTACAATGAAAAAGCAAATCCAACAGTGCAACAGTAACACGTCCCATACTGCAACAACCTGTTAACCTGTCAATGATCCAGAACCTGTTACAGACCCAGAACCTGTTACAGATCCAGACAGAAACCAGCTGAAGAGGAGACTGACCTGTTGGAGGCAGACTTGATGGAGGACGACTTGATGGAGGAGGACCCGGTGGAGGACACTGACCTGTTGGAAGAGCAGCGAGCATCTGCAGCTGAAGAGGAGATGCAGCGAGGAGCTGCAGGGATGAGGACAAGGAGCGATGTGGTTCAGGGTCTGTGGTCTTCGTGACATCTCTTCTAACTGGACCTGCACACAGAAATATGTTGAAACACGTTCAGAGCGGTCGGGGCGCTGCAGACGGCATGCAAGGTTAACCCTAACCCTGCATGCCGTCGTGGTCTCAGCTGCATCGTGTTGTCCGCACCAGCTGCACCGCGCCACCCGCACTGAACCTTATCAGAATGTGTAAACCTTATCAGGGCGGGTGAACCTTAATAGGATAGGTGAACCTTAGCAGGACGGGTGAACCTTAGCAGGACGGGTGAACCTTAGCAGGATAGGTGAACCTTAGCAGGACGGGTGAACCTTAGCAGGACGGGTGAACCTTGTCAGGGCGGGTAAACCTTGTCAGGGCGGGTGAACCTTATCAAGTCAGGTGGACCTAATTATGGCGTGTGAACCTTATCAGGACAGGTGAACCTTATCAGGGCGGGGTTGATAATCACAAGGACAGGAAGTTAGTATCTCCAAGTAGATATTGGTGTAACTGCCATCTGTGGTTGATTAATTCTGCCTTCAGACATCTAGACCTGGACCTGTTGGCTTCTAGGTTAAAGGTTTTTTATTCGGTTTTTCAAGTAAGTCCAAGGTCTCTGCAGAGTCCCAGGTCAGTCCCAGGAAAATCCAAGGTCTCTGCAGAGTCCCAAGTCAGTTTCTCCATCTCTGCAGTGTCCCAGGTCAGTCGCCCTGTTTCTGCACCATCCCACCCTCAGTCGCAGGTCGCTGCATAGACTTGGGACTCTGCAGAGACCTGCGACTCTGCAGAGACCTGGGAATCAATTGGGACTGCAGAGTCCTAGGTCTGTGCAGCTTCCCAGGTTAGTCACAGGTGCGTGCACAGTTCCAGGTCGGTCCCCCTGTCTCTGCAGAGTCCCAGATCTCTGAGCTTGAAGGGCACAATGGTGTTGAAGGCTGAAATAAATTCTATAATAATAATTATAATAATAAATTTAATTTGTATAGCGTCCTGGAAAAGGCTCTGTCCCCAAAACTGCAGAGCTTTGACTTGGGGATGTAGAGGAGACCGGCTGAGGTGGATCTGAAGGACCGTGAAGGTCGGTAGGGGGAGAGGAGGACAGTGAGGTATAACGGGGCACGGTGGTGTATGGCTTTGTAGGTGAGGACCAGGATTTTGTATGTACGCTGAGAAATGGGAAGCCAGTGTAGCTGTTTTAGGAC
>NW_022605613.1:71175-71245 GCF_008692095.1 Etheostoma spectabile | reverse complement strand
TGATGTGGTGCCAGGATGTGGAGCGGGTGAGGAGTTGTGCGGCTGAGTTCTGAACCAGTTGGAGCCTTTT
>NW_022605613.1:66608-71165 GCF_008692095.1 Etheostoma spectabile | reverse complement strand
GGAGGTGGAGCTGATGCCGAGGAGTAGTGAGTTGCAATAGGCAAGTCGTGCGGAGATGAAGGCATGAATAAGTCTTTCGGCAGCAGAAGGAGTGAGTGAGGGTCTGATTTTAGCAATATTTAAGGGAAGACGATGGTGCCGTCAATGGTGAGAGTGGGGTTATTGGTGAGAGTGGGGTTATTGGTGAGAGTGGGGTTATTGGTGAGTGTGAGGTTATTGGTGAGTGTGAGGTTACTTGGTGAGAGTGAGGTTACTGGTGAGAGTGGGGTTATTGGTGAGAGTGAGGTTATTGGTGAGAGTGGGGTTATTGGTGAGTGTGAGGTTACTGGTGAGCGGGGTTATTGGTGTTGTGAGGTTACTGGGAATGGGGTTTATTGTTGAAGGTGGTGGTTATTGGTGAGAGTGGGGTTATTGGTGGAGTGGGGTTATTGGTGCGTGTGAGGTTTACTGGTGAGAGTGAGGGTTACTGTGAGGAGTGGGGTTATTGGTGAAGTGGGTTATTGGTAGAGTGGGGTTATTGGTGAGCGTGAGGTACTGGTGAGATGTGGGGTTTGGTTAGGTTGAGTAGTGGGTGGGTTACTGGTGAGAGTGGGGTTATTGGTGAGAGTGGGTTATTGGGGAGAGTGGGGTTCTGTGAGTGGGGTTATTGGTGAAGTGGGGTTCTTGGAGTGCGGTATGTGAGTGAGGTTTGTGAATGGTTATTGGTGAGAGTTGGGTTATTGGTGAGAGTGGTTTTTGGTGAGATTGGTCTGGTGTAGTGGTGTTATGGCTAGGTGGTTATTGGTGAATGAGGTTATTGGTGAGATGAGTGTTATTGGTGATAGAGTGAGGGTTATTGGGTGAGAGTGGGTTACTGGTGAGAGTGGGTTTTGGTGAGTAGTGAGGGTTTGTGTGATTGAGTGTAGGGTGTATTGGTGAGAGTGGGGTTATTGGTGCGATGAGGTTATTGGTGAGAGGGGGAGGTGGATGTTTGGTGAGAGTGGGTTACTGGTGAGAGTGGGGTTATTGGTGGAGAGTGAGGTTATTGGTGTAGTGAGGTTATTGGTGAGAGTGGGGTGTCTGGTGAGCGTGGGGTTATGGTGAGAGTGAGGTATATGGTGAGAGTGGGGATTTGCGTTGAGAGTGAGGTTATTGGTGAGAGTGGGTTTTGGTGAGAGTGGGGTTCGGCTGTTTAGCGTGGGGTTTATGGTGAGAGTGAGGATTGATTGGTGAGTACAGTGAAGTGGGGTTATTGTGAGGTACGGTATAGTGGGGTTACTGGTGAGATGGGGTTTACTGGTGAGAGTGGGTTACTGGTGAGAGTGGGGTATTGGTGAGAGTGGGGTTTTATGGGTGACTGGGGATAGTGGGTTATTGGTGAGCAGGTGGGGTTACTGGTTGAAGTGTGGGTTACTGGTGAGAGTGGGGTTACTGGTGAGAAGTGGGGTTATTGTGAGAGTGTGGTTTTGTGAGAGTGAGAGTGATTGGGTGATAGGGGGTTATTGGTGAGGAGTGGGGTCCTGGGAGAGTGGGGTACTGGGTACGTGGGTGTTACTGGTGATGTGGGGTTATTGGTGAGGTTACTGGTGAGAGTGGGTTATCTGATGAGAGTGGAGGGTGGTTACTGTGAGAGTGGGGTTATTGGTGAGGGTTACTGGTGAAGTGGGTTTGGAGATTGGTGAGGTTACTTGTGTATGTGAGAGTGGGTTACTGTTGGTGAGAGTGGGGTTACTGGTGAGAGTGGGGTTATTGGTGAGGTTATTGGTGAGAGTGGGGTTACTGGTGAGAGTGGGGTTATTGTCTTTGCTGAGAGTGGGTTTGGAGCCTATGAGGAGGAATTCGGTGTTATTGCTGTTTAGTCTGAGGAAGTTGTGGTGCATCCAGGTTTTGATCGCTGACAGACAGGAACAACTTGGTGTTGTGTTCCTCTGGTCCAGTTGGGTTAGAGCAGGGCAGACTGATATTATTTATTCTTTGGGATTATTTTTGTATTTTTCAGTAGAGATGAAGAGTGAGAGACCAGATGATGTCCTGTTGCAGGAAGGGCTGCAGACTATGTTTATGGGGTCATTTCATTTCATTTTAAATGATGTGAGAGTCAGAGCGAAAGAATGACTCTACAGCAGCTCTGGGATCTGAAACAGAGTCAAACGCTGTGGACTTAAACAGCCAAACACACACACACACGCACACGCACACACACACATTCATAAAGACATACACACACAGCAAAGACACAAGCAGTTGAAAGCAGGCTGCCAGTCAGAGCGCTCAGCTGCCCACACACTGTTAATGTTAATGTGAGTCCCTATTGCTGCCAAGAACATCACTACAGCTGCATCACACACACGCATGCACACACACGCACACACACACACGCACACGCACACGCACACACACCACAACCCACACACGCACCCACGCACACGACGCACAAACGCAGCACACCCACTCCACCAACACACAACACCAACACACACACACCACACACACACACACACGCACACGCACAACACACACGCACGCACACCTCACACACACACCACCACACACACACACACACACACACACACACACACACACACACACACACACACACACACACATGCTTTTGTCTCCCACGAATCACCTCCATTTATTTGACAGAAACTCTGTCACGATCCACAAACAGAAGTTCAAATTTGAAATAAAGACTTGGTTTGAGGTAAGGTTCTCTACAAGACCACCTGGGATTATGTGTTTCATCGTCTTTACGTGACGATCTGTTGTCTTTCATCGTCTTTACGTGACGATCTGTTGTCTTTTATCGTCTTTACGTGACGATCTGTTGTCTTTTATCGTCTTTACGTGACGATCTGTTGTCTTTCATCATCTTTACGTGACGATCTGTTGTCTTTCATCATCTTTACGTGACGATCTGTTGTCTTTCATCGTCTTTACGTGACGATCTGTTGTCTTTTATCATCTTTACGTGACGATCTGTTGTCTTTCATCGTCTTTACGTGACGATCTGTTGTCTTTCATCGTCTTTACGTGACGATCTGTTGTCTTTTATCGTCTTTACGTGACGATCTGTTGTCTTTCATCATCTTTACGTGACGATCTGTTGTCTTTCATCATCTTTACGTGACGATCTGTTGTCTTTCATCATCTTTACGTGACGATCTGTTGTCTTTCATCGTCTTTACGTGACGATCTGTTGTCTTTCATCGTCTTTACGTGACGATCTGTTGTCTTTTATCATCTTTACGTGACGATCTGTTGTCTTTCATCGTCTTTACGTGACGATCTGTTGTCTTTCATCGTCTTTACGTGACGATCTGTTGTCTTTTATCGTCTTTACGTGACGATTTGTTGTCTTTCATCGTCTTTACGTGACGATCTGTTGTCTTTTATCAACTTTACGTGACGATCTGTTGTCTTTTATCATCTTTACGTGACGATCTGTTGTCTTTCATCGTCTTTACGTGACGATCTGTTGTCTTTCATCGTCTTTACGTGACGATCTGTTGTCTTTTATCATCTTTACGTGACGATCTGTTTGTCTTTCACGTCTTTACGTGACGATCTTTTGTCTTTTCGTCTTTACGTGACGATCTGTTGTCTTTTTCGTCTTACGTGACGATTTGTTGTCTTTCACTCTTTACGTACGATCTGTTTCTTTTATCAACTTTACGTGACGATCTGGTTGTCTTTAATCATCTTTACGTGACGATCTGTTGTCTTTCACATCCGTCTTTACTGACGATCTGTTTTCTTTTATCAACTTTACGTGACGACTTTTTGTCTTTTATCGTCTTTAAGTGACGATCTGTGTCTTTTATCGTCTTTACGTGACGATCTGTTGTCTTTTATCGTCTTTACGTGACGATCTGTTGTCTTTCATCGTCTTTACGTGACGATCTGTTGTCTTTTATCAACTTTACGTGACGATCTGTTGTCTTTTATCGTCTTTACGTGACGATCTGTTGTCTTTTATCGTCTTTACGTGACAGAATTCTTCATTGAGAGAATTTCCTTGTTGCTGTATTCTGCCTTGGTCCGGTTATGTAACACAGATTTCAGGCATTATTTATATTTACCATAGCAAAGGCTCATGTTGGAGACATCACCATTTTATTCAACGTGCTGTGTGATTTTCCGTTTAGCAGAATTAGATTTCAAATGCATACGGTTTCCATCTGTTACCACGTGTAGAAAACCTGAGACAAATCAATCCTGACTGAGAGAAACGGAGCTTTAGCCAGAAAACCTCTTAAACACCAAAACACACCCACGTCCCCAGAAATAAAAGGACATTTAATCTGCATTTGTTTGCTTCCACAAGCCGCTGACAGCCTGTGAACGCCTCTCAAACAGTTTACCAGAGAGGATTCTGGGAGAAAATCATACAACATGAATACAAACCAACCAATTAATTCAGCTTCTGTTTTAATTAGAAGCAGAAACATGTGTGTCTACATGTGTGATTCCTTCATCAAAGTCGTGATGAAGGAATCACACATGTAGAGATGGGACTGGACCGGACCAGGTCCACCTGGACCCGTCAACCCAAACAGAGATGGGACTGGACCAGAC
>NW_022605613.1:65846-66598 GCF_008692095.1 Etheostoma spectabile | reverse complement strand
TGGACCAGTCAACCCCAACAGAGAAGGGACTGGACTGGACCAGGTCCACCTGGACCCGTCAACCCAAACAGAGATGGGACTGGACCAGACCAGATCCACCTGGACCAATCAACCCAAACAGAGATGGGATTGGACCAGACCAGGTCCACCTGGACCAGTCAACCCCAACAGAGATGGGATTGGACCAGACCAGATCCACCTGGACCAGTCAACCCCAACAGAGATGGGATAGGACCAGTCCAGATCCAGCTACAGTTTCTCTGACAGAGATTTAACTCTAATGTGGAACTTCTGTTAAAAAAGAACCTGATTCCTGTTTCTACTCAACAAACTCTGATCAGATGTGATCAGATTTCTTCCAATAAGAACAGGGTTAGGGTTAAAACACATTTATTACATAAAAACACATTTATAGATATTTCATGTAGATAAAAACATATTTATATATTTCATATATATAAATACATATTTATAGATATTTTAAATAGAATCATAGACATACAACATATTTCTAAAAATATCAACTGAATATTTCTCCAGCTCCGAGCCTGTGGTTGTCTCGAGTCATTTGATAAAACATAAAGACAGAAACATTTCTGCTGTCTCAGGTCTGCAGCAGCAGAATACTCCCATCATGCTTCACTGGCTGATTTCAAATTGACCAATCATCTTCATATTACATTTGACAGCTCACTGTGTGTGTGTGTGTGTGTGTGTGTCAGCAGAAAACACACACACACACACACACACAC
>NW_022605613.1:65228-65836 GCF_008692095.1 Etheostoma spectabile | reverse complement strand
ACACACACACACACACACACACAGCCTCTGAACGGCGCGCCACACAGCCAATCAGCTTACAGCAATGAGCACTGTTGTCATGGAAACTTGGGAAATGTTATTGCGGTACTCAAACTATACATCTGGCCTCCAAATGTCCAAAAACCAGGTTGATCCCAGCTGCCAACAGGAAGTGATGCTTTTCACAACAAGTGTAAATCAGAGATGTCGCTGCTGGATGGAAAAATGTTTGTTAAGCTTCCCTCGAACGTGGCACGGGTGTTCGGACGCGACGCACTTTGAACCGCGACGTCATGCACGGGTGGGAACCGCGACGTAACGCACGGGTGGGAACCGCGACGTAACGCACGGGTGGGAACCGTGACGTAACGCACGGGTGGGAACCGCATCGTAACGCACGGGTGGGAACCGTGACGTCATGCACGGGTGGGAACCGCGACGTAACGCACGAGTGGGAACCGCGATGACATAAGGTCGACGAGGGGGAAGGTTTTTAAGTCTTTAAATCAGACAAATAGCAATTACAATCCCTCCAATTCAAAAATAATAAAAAGTTTTCATCATGTTGAGTCGATGGTGAACAAATCAGCTGTTGAATCAGCTGAGAG
>NW_022605613.1:64313-65218 GCF_008692095.1 Etheostoma spectabile | reverse complement strand
CCCAGCATGCTCTGGGTTCGCCTGGCTCTTGCAGTCGGGGAAAAGCAACTGCGGCGCCTGGGCTTCAGAATTGCGTGTCCATGACGTCAGAGCCAGTCGGGATCAAGTCGGACAGAATCTACCCAGAATGCAACGGGGGCCGATCGCCGGCGATTGATTCTGCGCAGACCTGGCTCATCTCGAACAAGCCTACTTTTTCTGGCTTGGTGGGCGTGTCTGGGATGTTAGCCAATCACCAGAGGCGTGTCTGGGATGTTAGCCAATCACCAGAGGCGTGTCTGGGATCTTAGCCAATCACCAGAGGCGTGTCTGGGATCTTAGCCAATCACCAGAGGCGTGTCTGGGATCTTAGCCAATCACCAGAGGCGTGTCTGGAGCCTTTACGTAAAGACGGCGGGGGGTGAACGCTCCCTAGCTCTCCACTGGCTGGAAGACACAGAGCATAATGTTTTAACAAAGCCTTGGACAGAGGATTTCAGTCTCCCAGCCAATCAAAGTGCTTCATCTGGCTCCACCTACCTGTGTCAGGTGATCTCGGCAGAGGGCGAGTTCTGGGGGCGTGTCTCTCTGGCCTCGGGATGATGTGATTGGTTAGGAAGAGGGGCTTGTCTGTCCTCGGGAACACTTCCTCTGGAGAGAGCCAGCCTTCAGCTAGCTGCACACATGTTAGCATGTTAGTCTCATGCTAATGCATGTTTGTGTGTGTGTGTCTGTGTGAGTGTGTGTGTGTGTATGTATGTATGTGTAGGTGTGTGTGTGTGTGTATGTGTGTGTTTACCGTAATTATTTTTGTGCCTTTAATTCAAGTTTTAAACAGAAATCCTTAACTTCAACAAATGAAGGGTTAGGGTCAACCCTAACCCTAATAATAATAATGAAAATAATAATAATAATAATAATAATAA
>NW_022605613.1:60588-64303 GCF_008692095.1 Etheostoma spectabile | reverse complement strand
ATAATAATAATAATTATAATAATAATAATGTGTTCTTTTCCCTAACGTTAGCTGCACTGAAACGTCCGGTCAGGCATTAAGCTATCACTCAAAGGTATACCAAAAACTCATCGGCCAATGGGGACGCACCCCTGTAAGACCCGCCCACGCGACAGGTTTGTGCTACAGTTGCAAACAAAGAGAAAGACGGGCGATGTCAGCGTGATGGAGAGAACGGGTCATGGAGGAAGAGAAGGAAACATTAGCAAGGCTATAAAAGACTGACGGGAAAATGATACAGTATATTATAATATACAGATTTAGGGTTATAATTAGTCAGTTTATTATAATATACAGATTTAGGGTTATAATTAGTCAGTTTATTATAATATACAGCGTAGGGTTATAATTAGTCAGTATATTATAATATACAGCGTAGGGTTATAATTAGTCAGTTTATTATAATATACAGCGTAGGGTTATAATTAGTCAGTTTATTATAATATACAGCATAGGGTTATAATTAGTCAGTTTATTATAATATACAGCATAGGGTTATAATTAGTCAGTATATTATAATATACAGATTTAGGGTTATAATTAGTCAGTATGTTATAATATACAGATTTAGGGTTATAATTAGTCAGTTTATTATAATATACAGCGTAGGGTTATAATTAGTCAGTTTATTATAATATACAGCGTAGGGTTATAATTAGTCAGTATATTATAATATACAGCATAGGGTTATAATTAGTCAGTATATTATAATATACAGATTTAGGGTTATAATTAGTCAGTTTATTATAATATACAGATTTAGGATAAACCTTTACCTTGGTTAGTGATTTTGTTTGATTCTTGAGAAGTTTTGCTTGAAGTTAAAGACACATACTGTAAATAAGGTTGTATTTACCGTGGGGACAGGGTGAAGAAGGTGAGGAGGAGGAAGATGTGAAGAGCGATAGAACAAAGGAAGGAGAGGAACCACTTCAACAGCCGGACGTTCCCACTGAAACGACAAAAACACTTTCATCATACGCACATCTGATGTCATATCCTGCTTTAGTTAAAGGGCTCTGGGTCATGTGACAAGAAACTCTCACCTGAAACCTTGTCAACACAAATGCCCCCGCCCCCCCGACAGCCGTGCTGCGATTGGATTTTGTGAGGGTGAATTGATAAATTGTTAGAATGTAATTTAAATTCAGCTTTAAAATAACATATCCGTTAATTTAGCATCGTGCTGTTCCACAGGTGGTCGGCCAGGTTTTAGCTGCCCCCCCACCCCCGGCTCGCATGTCAAACCCTGCTCATGACTTTCATGGTTTTAGCTTTTTATTTTTTCTGTGAGGAAAGTGAAAACCATGTAAGGACCTCTTTTTCTAACTGGTCACACCTTTACAAACAGACATGAAGAATTAAGAAGAAAGTGTCCTCGCGGTCTCAACGTCTCCTAAAGCTGTCATCAGTTCTCTTTGTTCTGTCCACACAAACCGACAATAGAGGAGAAATCCTGTCAGAAAGTCTGCTTAGAAGACTCTGCCACTGCACGGGATTATTAGCACGCCACCAATAATTACCAGCCAATTATTCTCTCTGCCCTCAGGGATCATTAAAGTTTCATCTTATCTCAAGATTGCAGAGGAGCCACTTCACATTAGACGAGTGAAATAATCATCGTTTGAATTGAATCATCGACGGCTTTAACTCTGCACTAACAGCTCCATGCAAACCGCTTAGACACTTTAAGAGATTTTACCATGAAGAGACAAGATGAAACATGACGTGAAGGATTCTTCACCATGATTCAGTGACGTGCATTGGAAGACTCTAATTTCTAACGTCCCAGCACCGTCCAACAGGAAGTTCTGTTCAGTCTGACTGACAGCGCGGGGCTAACCCTCCGTTATATTAGCCTTGGACGTTGGTTGTGTATGTAGCAGATCACTCTACTGCTGCTGGAATAACAACTAGAGCACTCTGTCCCTCCGCGAAGAGACACAGTCAGGATGAGAGCCCAGCTAGGACATGGCCAAAGACTACAGAGGCAACATGTGGGTGGACAGGGACGCAGCAGTTCAGTGGGTTTGTGTCCTAGTTGTTACTCCGTCCTGATGACATCCTGCTCCTTTAACAGCATCTCCAGCCAGCATGATCTCCTAAGTCAGGCAGCGAGTGCACGGTTACCCTAACCGGCTGCCGGGCTCTCTGTGGATTCCCATCCCCCCGCAGACAGGAGACGGAGAGACAGAGGATTTTCAGGGACAAGAGACGGAGGTGTTGCAGGGGCATGAGACGGAGTTGTTGCAGGGACAGGAGACAGAGAGACGGGGGTGTTACAGGGGCATGAGACGGAGTTGTTGCAGGGACAGGAGACAGAGAGACGGGGGTGTTGCAGGGACAGGAGACAGGGATGTTGCAGGGACAGGAGACAAGAGTTGTTGCAGGGATAGGAGACGGAGAGATGGGGGTGTTGCAGGGACTGGAGTTGGGGGTCTTGCAGGGACAAGAGACAGAGAGATGGGGGTGTTGCAGGGACAGGTGATGGAGAGACGGAGACGGACTAACAAACGGCTGCTTCCTGGTCTCTAATGTAAAAGTCCTCAGGTTTCAGCTGCATCTCGCTGACTTTAACAGATTAACCCTTCGATTACATTTTTATCAGCAAAGGTGGTCAGGTGTGTGTGATGCCTGTATCAGGTGTGTGTGTGTGTGTGTGTTACCTTTATCAGGTGTGTGTGTGTTACCTGTATCAGGTGTGTGTGTTCAGGTATGAAAACAGCTTGTCGGTAGAAGAGCAGAGGGGGCGTGGCCAACCAGAGCCAGTGGGGGGTGGAGTCACAGCTGAAGGACAGCCAAGGGGATGTGGTGGTGGTAACCATGCCAACGGGCTGACCTTTGAACTTGGAGACCGGCAGCATCATGATGACATCACCTCCTGTCAGAGAGAATAATGGATCAGATTAAAAACACCAGCACTGCTTTTCATGTCCCTTTAACTGCCTCCTTAAGTTGTCCACTCGCCTCCCCTTCCTCACGTCTTAGCCCCGCCCACAGACGCCCTCATTGGACAAGAGAGGCAAGGAGCAAATGTGCGTTAGTGGGATGAGTTGTTCTTTCAAATGAACATGTCAGCATTGTTGGCGGAGTTAGCATTGCCTTCAGCTGCCCAGGTTCTGGGAATGCTGCTCTCGTGTATCCTATTGCTCCCTTCTTGCTGCTCCCTTCTCTGCTCGAGGATCCCGACTTGATGCTCCCTCCTCGATGCTCCCTCCTCAATGATCCCTCCTCAATGATCCCTCCTGAACTCTCCTTCCTCGATGCTCCCTCCTCGATGATCCCTCCTCGACTCTCCTCTCCACGATGCTCCCTCCTTGATGCTCCCTTCTCTCCTCATTGATCGCTTCTCGATGATCCCTCCTCTCCTCAATAAGTAAGTAAGTAAGTAAAAGTTTATTTACATAGCACCTTTCACAGGTATAGGGCCACAAAGTGCTTCACAACAAAAACATTAATATCATAAAATACACACAATAAAAGCATAGACAGTACATGATCATATCAACCCACAAGTAGCTGATTGAAAGCCTGAACAAATAAATGTGTCTTTAGTCTGCATTTGAAGGCATCAACAGAATCAGAAGAGCGTATAGACGGTGGAAGGTCATTCCACAACCTAGGGGTAACAGCCTGAAAAGATCGGTCACCTCTAGTACGGTAGCGAGTGCGTGGA
>NW_022605613.1:59732-60578 GCF_008692095.1 Etheostoma spectabile | reverse complement strand
GGTTCTGATCCACAGACCTCAGAGCACGCACAGGGGTATACCGCTGAACCAAGTCACTAATATAGAGGGGAGCAATGATCCCTCCTTGATGATCCCTCCTCGACTCTCCCTCCTCAATGCTCCCTCTGCAGAGGACCGAGGAGTCAAGGAGCTATCAGATAAGGATAGTGAGATTCAATGAAATTTTTTCCAGTTAGTGTCAGATAAATTACCCAGTATGCACTGCACAGATCAGCCAGAGATTGCCTAAACTAAATTTAATTTAACACTAAAACTCAGCAGAATGTACAATGATGAAAGTATGAAAAGCTGATAAAAGACCAAATTCAAGGAGCAATGATGTGCCAGCAGATATTTGGAAATCAAGAATAAATTCTATTAAAAATGCAGTTTTATGAGTTCTGAGTCATAACAAAATCACAACGAACTACAACTGCTTACAGAAAGAAACTGGATGAAGTTCAACATGAAGAAAATAATCTGCTGTCCGCCTGCAGTTATTATTACTATTATTATTATTAGTATTATCATTGTGTTTCCCTGATGCAAACTAGACACTTTAAAAATGCTTCACTACTAACATCTTGTCAACATTTCCTCTATTCACTCCACCGTACTGAACATTCATCAGACCACTGAAAAAGAACAAGATAATATAAGTAAAGTAATAACTCAAGTTTAGACAGATGAGACCAGCTTTGATAAGTCTTTGACTTCATTAGTGTGTCAACCATGTGACCTTGCTAGATTTCGGGTTAGGGATTAGGGAACAACTCCACAGGGGCCAAGCCCCATTGATGAGATCCGTCCAGAAATGCTGAAAGCTCTGGGTGTGGAGGGGATGTC
>NW_022605613.1:58508-59722 GCF_008692095.1 Etheostoma spectabile | reverse complement strand
CGCCTCTTCAACATTGCGTGGAGGTCTGGGACGGTGCCTAGGGAGTGGCAGACTGGGGTGGTGGTTCCCCTCTTCAAAATGGGGGATGCCAATTACAGGGGTATCACACTTCTCAGCCTCCCTGGTAAAGTCTACTCCAAGGTTCTGGAGAGGAGGGTTCGGCCGATAGTCAAACCTCGGATTGAAGAGGAACAATGTGCATTTCCCTCTTGGTCGTGGAACAACCGGTCTACATGTGTTTTGTGGATCTGAAGAAGGCGTTTGACAGGGTCCCCCGGGAGTCACTGTGGGAGGGGGATCCTTTCTCAGGGCCATCCGATCCATGTGTGTAGTCCCTTACATAACAGCTGGTTCTATGTGTGTAGTCCCTTGTAAATGTGCTGTATTTCTATATCTTTTCCAGTCTTAACAACTGCTCAAAGCGCTTTTACATCTACAGGAAACATTCACCATTCACACACATTCATACACTGTGGCCGGGGCTGCCGTACAAGGTGCCACCTGCTCATCAGATAAACAATCATACACACTCACACTCCGATGCGCAGCACCGGGGGCAACTCGGGGTTCAGTGTCTTGCCCAAGGACACTTCGACAATGACTGCAGGGGCGGGGATCGAACCACCAACCTTCCGATTGGCAGGCAACCGCTCTACCACTGAGCCACAGCGTGTAGTCCCTTCCATAACAGCTGGTCCTATGTGTGTAGTCCCTTCCATAACTGCTGGTTCTATGTGTGTAGTCCCTTCCATAACAGCTGGTTCTGTGTGTGTAGTCCCTTCCATAACTGCTGGTTCTGTGTGTGTAGTCCCTTCCATAACAGCTGGTTCTGTGTGTGTAGTCCCTTCCATAACAGCTGGTCCTATGTGTGTAGTCCCTTCCATAACTGCTGGTCCTATGTGTGTAGTCCCTTCCATAACTGCTGGTCCTATGTGTGTAGTCCCTTCCATAACTGCTGGTCCTATGTTTGTATGTCCGTTTTTTCCAGTATGGTGTCATTGTGTTCCCCCCCTCTCCCTAACGCTGTGTCCTATTGTAGTGTATCCCTTCATAACTGCTGGTCCTATGTGTGTAGTCCCTTCCATAACTGCTGGTCCTATGTGTGTAGTCCCTTCCAGAGGGATAGCTGCCTTCAAAGTACTTTTATTGCTCTCCTTAAGGAGAAATTTGCATTGGACACTGAGCAACTTAGCTGCAAGAGTTACAGACACAAC
>NW_022605613.1:56180-58491 GCF_008692095.1 Etheostoma spectabile | reverse complement strand
AAAAAACAATTAAAAAACAAATATACAGTCAACATATGGGCTACTCAAGGGCCTGTGCAATTAGCAGATTACTAAATAAGATAAAAGCCATACTTCAAAACAAAACCAAATTCATTCATCCATCACAGTCACAGATATACCTTAAAAATATTCAGTCATACATTCATCTCTGCTCATTAATGAGCTTTACTGCGATAGGAACAAATGAGTGCTTATACCTGTTATATTTACACAAAGGAACCTTGTACCTCTTTCCTGAGTTCAACAGCTCAAACTGGAAAAACAAAACATGAGAGTTGCCTTGAGCTGAAATGCTTCACACATAACACTTGACATATTGTTTGATCATACAGCTGACATATACTTCCAATAAAAAACAACATTAACCAAGTTATATGTAGCCAGACTGAAGCACATACACACTCTGTTGCTCCCCTTTCACAAACAGAGCAACACACAGCCCTACATCATCAAGCTGCGAGCCCCTGCAGCCTAAGGCAACATGATTTCATTTTGGGCCTATGGTTTAGAAATATGGAGTTTACATTAGGGTACTCTATATCTTCAGCCAGAGGAAAGAGCTCATTGGCATTGAGAATAAAGATCAGACCATATATCCCATGCTTGCCTGGAGGGACTGGTTTCTATTCCTCTCCACAACCTGCATGGCAGTCCCCTGATAAGCAAGCCTTAAATGAGATGTTTTTAGATATCACTATGCTTTCTGACATATGGATATGATCTGTAACGCAGCCTTTTACAACATAAAGTCTCTGATTCAACGTGAGTGTCTGCTCTAAATGATAACAAGGCCTTCCAACCAGGTGTGTCTACATGAACACCAAGGGGCCTATGGGAGCCGAGCCCGTTGATTGGTTGATCATGGATGACCTCTGATGCCCTCCGACCCATGGCAAAACCAACTCCTCAGTTTGGGAAGTGGTTAAATGAGATTTTTTGGCATGGTACACAGGTCTCTGTTTCAGCAGAAAAAGATAAAGTACTTGTGTCTGTGTGCAGTAGGCTGAGGTTGGAGTGTGCAAAAAATGACAAAACACATGTTGTATATGTACACATACACACATAGGAACAACTAACACATGTTGTATGTGCACACAAACACACATAGGAAGAACTAACACATGTTGTATGTGCACACAAACACACATAGGAAGAACTAACACGTTATATTTCTACACAAACACACGTAGGAACAACTAACACATGTTGTATTTGAACACATATACCCATACAAAGCTATATACATCTTACTCTGTCGACAAAAACCTCATCTCAATTCCCTGAAGATGTTTCCTAAAACTAGTCCCTTCTTCTTTTGAAAAGGTACTCTCAAATACGCGCTGTAACCACGGTGATTGATATGAGGATCATAGTCTGAATATAAGATTTCATGTTAATAGGCCAACCATAAATTGATATTTAAAAAAAACATTTATTTAAAACAACTAATAATGCAATATTAAATCAAACACACAAACACATCAATATGTTATTAACATTCAATAACTGCAAAATTGGAAAATTGCATTTTTAAAGAACAGTGCATGGAAAGGAAATTAAAAAGGCTTCTCTTTGTAAATAGTGTTATTCTAGTTTTTCACAACAGTTCAAGTCCACACAAATGCACATTAGTCAAAGAAGCCACTAGGCTGTATTTGTAAGTATGATAGTACTTGTATATAGTATTTATGAGGCAAATCAACGAGCTTAGCAGCATAAAACACTACTTTTACATTAGTGGTATTTTCATTGTATGACAACGTGCAGCAATCTTTGTGTGAATTTCCTTTTCTTTCTTTTTTTAACGTGCAGCATTCCTCCCCAGACGAGGAGCGGTAATTTGGTAGTTAGGTAATAAGGTAATTAGGTAATTAGGCTGCTACGACTAACGCTGTCCGCCAAACATACAACGTCACTGATTGGTTGAGCCGTTATGACGATGCATAACTGGAACGACACTGAGCAACGTGTTGAACATGAATTTGAACACTGAAGAGATGCTGGTGTTAAAAACCCGCTGATGGCTCGCTGATCCTTTGCGTGCGCCCCGCTCGGCTCATATCGTACTGTTCTGTGTTACAGTACGCAGTCATATTTCACTGGTAATAACCAAAATAATATGATTTAAACAAAGAAACAAATACTATGATAACATCGACAGAAATGGTGATAGATGTATCGTTAAAGTTTTAACATTATCAATAAACAACAAAGCAATCCAATAGACCAAAATAATAATAATATAAAAACATTAAAATAAATCCCATAGTCTGAAATAATAATATTAATA
>NW_022605613.1:53490-56170 GCF_008692095.1 Etheostoma spectabile | reverse complement strand
AAAATAAATCCCATAGTCTGAAATAATAATATTAATATAAAAACATTAAAAGAAATCCTTAAAAACCCTGATGAGATCTGGTGAATAATGTTGATTAAACAGCGATTATAAGGCTACAAATCCCAAAACTGGCTCAGATTATAAGGCTACAAATCCCAAAAATGGCTCAGATTATAAGGCTACAAATCCCAAAACTGGCTCAGATTATAAGGCTACAAATCCCAAAACTGGCTCAGATTATAAGGCTACAAATCCCAAAACTGGCTCAGTTTATAAAGATACAAATCCCAAAACTGGCTCAGATTATAAAGATACAAATACCAAAACTGTCTCAGATTATAAAGCTAAAATGGCTCAGAGTATAAATTGCCTTGTTGGTCCTTTCATATGTATCCAACGATGAGGGCTTAAAATGACGCCCCCAATCTGACGCCCCCCCCCCCCACGTCAAAAAATGCATCACACATTTGATGAGTAGGGTGAGACTGTGTTGGTGAGCATAGTTTCTATGAGAATACGATTCAAGTTAAACCTCAAGTCTTGAAAAATCAATAACATACTTTTGTATTTTAACCGACAAACTTGTGAACTATTATGAACAAATCAAGATGTCATATCAATCCTGAGATTAATAAATAGATGGATCCATATGTGCACATATGTAAACATCAGGATAAAATAATAATTTATTGTTGTAGTATTAGTTTGGATGTCAGTGTCAGGGCGGATGTCTGTAGTCAGGACACAGACCACAGGGCAACTGACAGATTATCTTAAGCTACATGTGTCACCTACAGACCTGTGTTGTCTCCCAGCGTCTGTCCCAGGGAACTGCTCCTCCTCTGCGGTCCAGTCACGTCCTGAACACCGTCTTCACCAAGGTCTGCAGATCACCCCCCCTCTGGGAAAGGTGAATGTAGGAACACACCGGACGCATCAAGGAGTAACGGAGGCATTAAAATGCAAACAGACAGCAGAGAGACAGGCACAGACAGAGAGGAAGAGAGGAAGAGACAGAGACAGAAACAGACAGAGACAGACAGAGAGAGGCAGAGAGAGAAAGAGAGAGAGAGACAGGCACAGACAGAGAGACAGAGAGGGAGAGACAGAGACAGAAACAGACAGAGACAGACAGAGAGAGACAGAGAGAGAGAGAGAGAGACAGGCACAGACAGAGAGACAGAGAGACAGAGAGGGAGAGACAGAGACAGAAATAGACAGAGACAGACAGAGAGAGAGACAGAGAGAGAGAGAGCGACAGAGAGACAGACGGAGAGACTTATGCTTCTAACAGACAGATAGATTCATGGCAGCGCTGCAACGCCTAGGTACAAAAATACTGGAGCAGCTTTCAGCAGAGCTTGGTTCCTCTCTCTCTCCCTCCCTCCCTCCCTCTCTCCCTCTCTTTGTCTCTCTTTCTTTCCCTCTCTCTCTCTTTCCCTCTCTCTCTCTTGGCAAATGGAGCTGCTCCCACATCAAAGAGCCGCCTCCCCATTAGGTGTGTGTGTGTGTGTGTGTGTGTGTGTGTGTGCATGTGATCACATTAGTGAGATAATAACAACTATATATTCTGCCAGTGTGTATGTGTGCTTGTCCTGACTCATCCATAAAAACACACGCGGTTCATCAGCCGTGTTGTCTCCTCTGTCTGCTCCTGATGAGGAAAGTGTGTGTGTGTGTGTGTGTGTGTGTGTGTGTGTGTTACCAGACACAAGTAATTGTTTCAGAGTCGTGAAGCACGTCTATAATCTGTGCAAACACACACTGATCTAATATTGACACGATGGATTGTGTGATTAACTGTCGACCTTTTAGACGAACACCGGAGACGAGCCTCTTCTACTTTATGACCCAACGTCCAGTTGTGATTGGACGAGAGAAGAAGCCCCACCCCTACCCTCTCCTGCAGGTCTCTAGCCATGATTAGATATTCTGGATGCAGATCTAAGGGAGTAAAGACAACACAAAGGACATTGAAGAGAGATTTTATCTGACTAATCCCCTTGGGTCCAATAATCCATTCTGACATATGAACATGTGCTTATTTTAATAAAATATGAGCTATTTGTTTGTCTTGCTAACATAGATCTCGGCCCCTCTGGGATCCTGAGTGTAGATTCAGCAGAAAGCTTCACATCCAGTGACTGGAAGGCCTTCAGAAGAGGAATAATAATAAATTGCCCTAGTTGGCAGCTGAATGAGGCTTGCTTCTGATTTAATTAATTCAAATCACCAGCGGATATCACAGAACATTTAACACATGTTTTATGTATTCCTGCTGATCCCCATTGGAGGTGGAAGGATTTCACATTCATAAAATCCACTACCGAGAAGTCTAAGTCTGCTGAAAGAAGTCCAACTTTACGCTCAGAGAACAAACATTATAGGAAGTCGGACAGGGGCTAAATAAAGGTCCTGCGCTGTGATTGGCTGTTTCTTATTATACTATTATGTTATACTTTAAAACAACTAAGCCAGCTCATCCTGGCCAGAGACAAGTCAGAACTAGACCTGTTATCAAAAACTAGACCTGTTATCAAAATCAGACCTGTTATCATAAACTAGACCTGTTATCAAAACCAGACCTGTTATCAAAAACTAGACCTGTTATCAAAAACTAGACCTGTTATCAAAATCAGACCTGTTATCAAAAACTAGACCTGTTATCAAAACCAGACCT
>NW_022605613.1:51585-53480 GCF_008692095.1 Etheostoma spectabile | reverse complement strand
ACTAGACCTGTTATCAAAACCAGACCTGTTATCAAAAACTAGACATGTTATCAAAACCAGACCTGTGAGGAAGACCAGATCGGTTTGTTGAGCCTACCTGTCTCGGTGCGTTGAGTCTACCTGTCTCGGTGCGTTGAGCCTACCTGAGATCTAAACCAGACACATGACTCTTTGTGGTTCTGCTGGGTCTGAGGTGCTCTCAGATCCACGACCTGGGAGAATCCTGTACAAGGGAAGGCTCCAGCTTGTTGGATTCCTCCCAAAGGGGATTTCACTGGCGAGGAGCCACACCTTCTGTTCTGGATCCTAACAGCTGCCACATGCTGTTCTTATAAAACATTAACATGTTATCGATGTCAACACGTTACTAGAGCCAGTCACGAGGACGTCATTTACCCAGGCCTGTAAGACAGGCGGGGGGTAAAAGGATACTGATACCCTTCAGGCCATTCCCTAATCTTAACTAGAACTAGAAGCCTTTCAGATATCAACCTCAGAGACAATGGTCTCATCTTGTGGAGGAGCTCAAGGCTGAAGATGTCAGCACCAAGCCGTCCACTCAGCTCCCATCCCCCTCTCAGGTTCAATAGGTTTGGATAACTCATCCATCTGCCCATCCTCTGAGGTCCGCCACCTTGGTATCATCCTGAACTCCACCCTCTCTTTCTGGCCTCACACGAAATCCATCACTAAATCAGTTTTTTTTATCACCCCAACAACATCTCTGGACTCCGGACATCACTCTCTGACTCCGTGGCAGAAACACTAATTCATGCTTTTACTACCTACCGCTTGGACAACTGCAAAAATCCCTGGACAGGCTCCAGCACATCACCCAACCCTCATCCTCATTCACTGTCTCACACATCAAATATAAGATCATCTTTGTCACTCACTGTGTCAGAGAATAGTTGTATGAGATCTGGATCGGTCAGGTGTCTGTGAGGAGGTTTAGACCCAGAGAGATCATCACTGAACACAGGTAGGTGGTGCAGTACATTCACCGCTTTGACTTAGTCCAGTTTTTACAAGACTGAGTTAATGAACACAGACACAGTATTTCCTCTCCTCTTTTATGGTCTGCAACTCTAACAAATACTCTAACATCTTTTTAACTCACCTGAAGACTGAAGGCTGAGGATACCGATGGGTTAGGGTTAGTCACGGACGGGAGTTTCAGACAGAAGGGAGTCGCAGACAGACAGGAGTCGCAGACAGGAAGTCAACAGACAGGAAGTAAGGATACTCAGTACAAACACATGGAAGACACTCGGTGACCCGCAGCGGCAGGAAGGAGATGATCTTAAAGTTCCGCTGCAGAGTATCCTCATTAAATGTATGTGTAATAATAATAATAATGCAATAATAATGTAATAATAACAATGTAATCTTACTAAAGTAATATAATAATGTAATAATGTAATACGTTGTCTGTCTCACACTTGAACAGTTAAGTCAGCTAAACATGACGAAGGATTTCATCATCAAACCGAATGTTTCTCAAATCTGGAGGAATCTGTTATCCTTACGTACGTACGCACGCACGCACACACACACACGCACGCACACACAAACACACACACACACACACACACACACACACAAGAGAGAAGAGCGTAGAGAGAGAGAGAGAGGAGAGAGAGAGGCTGAGACGGCAAAGCATTACATGAAACATTTTCTAACCTCCCATTTTCTTTATTTATCTTCCGACCTCCCCCCCCCCAACCTGTCAGCCTGCTGTGATTGTTAAACTGTTTCCTAAAACACAATTACCCTCCTTCTTCCTCCTTAGTGTCACCATGGAAACCACCAGCTAGTATCACAGTGGTTACCGTGATCTCCAAATATCTGTGGATAAACACGGCAGATAGAACTGCTGAGAAACAGTCCTCTGG
>NW_022605613.1:50122-51246 GCF_008692095.1 Etheostoma spectabile | reverse complement strand
CTACGCACACCCCGCAACGCACACGCATACACCCACACACACACACAACACACCGCAGACCCACAAACACACCAACACACACGACGCACGCGTGGTTTGTGTTAGTGAGGTGAAATTGATTGTTGCATCAGAGGAAACAGTCTCTGGATCAGAGGAAACAGTCTCTGGATCAGAGGGAACAGTCCTTACATTGATATTGTTTCAGTTCACACCTAATACGTTAGATTGTTTCAACTCACACCTTTTCTGAGACTTCCTGAAGAACGGATGCGTTGACGTGATGATTTTAATCTTTTTCTAATGTGCCAGGTGGAATAAAGGGTCAGGGTTTGTTTGAGTGATAATGAGAGTTCGATGTGTCGGCCTCAGCAGTTTCATGTTCCTCATCATCACTGGAACAACACTCTGCTGTTTAATTATGTAAATGAATGTTGGTTGTGGGGTGACAGTAGGTGACAGCAGAATGCCTGAATCCTGTTGACAGGATTTCAGGATTTAAGACTAATGCCCCCTCAAAGCACAAAGTAGAGCTGTCTGTGTAACCGCTTATTGACTCACCGGATGAGACTGTTTTCATGTTGGTTGTTTCATTTCTTTTAGCTGCTCTCTCTTTGGAATAATAACTATGAATAAACTTCTCTCTCTCCGACTCTGTAACAATAGAGACTGCTCCAAGATTCAGAGTCTGAGTTATTAATGGGCTTGATGCTTCGTTAACCAGACAGCCGCAGAGCACTCTACTGCAATTAGACTCTTCAATACAATGTTGTTGGCTGTGAACACAAAAACATCAATTTCCAGAATGATTTACCATCCAAGCAGAAAGAAATCAGCCAGAGAGGTGAAATAATGATTCTAGGAACAGATATGTCTGTTATTTTTCTTTGTAGATGCTGTTAGAGTGAACTGTTCCTTCAATGTTGCATTTTTTTTTTTCATGGGTTAGGGTTAGTCTTAGTTTACCTCCATCTCTACCATAATCGCAGCAAAACCACAGAAATGCTGGTGGATTTCAGGAGGGACCAGGTTGCAGTTAGAGAACAAAAGCTGTACAGGTCTTTCTGTTAACACTCTGAGCCCGAGACACTCACCCACGAGTTTAAAAGTACCTCTGATTCATAGTT
>NW_022605613.1:49998-50112 GCF_008692095.1 Etheostoma spectabile | reverse complement strand
TGAACCGTACAAGCGATTTACTCACTTTTGGTTTCGTTTAAATCCTGACGTTTTCAGCTTTACGGAGGTCTTTTCCGGGTCTTTCTAGCCTCTACAGGGGGTTTTCTATCCAGC
>NW_022605613.1:9198-49973 GCF_008692095.1 Etheostoma spectabile | reverse complement strand
CAGCTGAACTTCAGCCTGCTTTGGGCTTTTAAATCCATAATGTTATTCCAAGATTGATCCACTTTTTATCATATTCATCGCGTTTTGGCTCCTTTCTTCCTTCGTCTAGACGCTCTTACCGCGTCTGCCCTGTCTGTCCCGCGTCTATTGTTTCAGAAGTACATGGACCATATTAGGGAGAATAGGCACCCCCTGTGTAGGAAGGCCAGAGTGGGACAGAAATGCCTATAGACTCATGGGAAGGCCAAAATGGTTGCAATATTTACGACACATATTGCGTGTATACATTGCTGTGAGGTGTCAATCTCAATAAAGATGAACATTATTAGTTATTATGGCATAAGTAAATGTCATGAGCAGCAAAAACGTCTGGACTTTTTTGGAAAAAATTGCATGTATTTTGTACTGTATAAAGTTTTATATGATTATTTCTTTTCTTCAACGTTGTGAACCCAAGACATATGAGAAGATTGTTTTAGTGGTTTTACTTAATGTCTGTGATTCAATAAATATCTGGAAGATTCATTTATTATGATTTATGTCTTAAGGCCACTACAACCTTTTAAACATGAACAGTGACCCACTGCAACCCAAATATTCCGCAAACCCAGTTTGTCTGAAAGAACAATGTGTGTCTAGCTTACTTAGACAAACAGGTTGATTTTACAAGTTTTATAAAAGAAATCAACGGACAAATAAACTGTTAAAAATGGCCCTCAGGCCCAGAGAGTGTTAATATATCATAATCTGGTTTTGACTATTTTTTAATGAAAGTTAATATTTCTGCCATTTTGTAAAGCCCCATCTCACACGTCAAAAACGTATATCATAGTTTTATAATAATATCTATATGATCAATCTATATCATATATGTTAAAATATATAAAATGAAAATATAACATACATAAGTGAGGTAAAAGTAAGATTTGAACACCTGCTATATTGCCAAGTTTCTCCACTTAGAAATCATGGAGGGCTGAAAATTGTCATCTACAAATCTAAAAAAAAAAAAAACAGAAATTCCAATGTATGACTTTTTTAACTATTATTAGATATGATAAAAGTGCAATTAAGAGAACCCCAAAGGCCGGGCAGTAGTGTAAATCCAGTGACTACGGTCTCACAGAGACCGACTGCCGGTGCCGAGGCAGTGGAACAATACAGTGAATGCAGGACGGTTGCAGCGAACCATGGCGAGGCCACGGTAACTGACAAATAAAACGTCTTCTGTCCGGGTCCCAGCGATCCCAAAGGCCGATGTCCGGGTTAGAGAAGAGAAAGAAATACTATGAGATAACTGGCCCGTTCCTGGAGCCCGAAGGATGAGGCGCGGTTGAAGTGAATTATATAGAGTAGGGGCCAGTGTTTCCCTGGGACCTGAAGGGCCAGGGTCCGGCGGTATATAGCGTGACAAATGAAAACAAGCTGGGTCCCAGACACAACGGCCGATGCAAACGTCAAATTAAACTGCACCAGTCCCCGGTGACCCAATGGACAACCAAGGGTTAACGGCTAATAATCCAACAGGATTACGTCTGGAGATTGAATCAAAGCGTAAAGATAAATACAGGTTGCTACTATTTTCTCATTAAGTTATGTTCATTAAAGCGCTCCAACTAACTGGGTTCTCCATACTGCACCGCCGCTTTCTGGGTAATAACGACACACTGGGATGTGTAGAAACTGTGGTTAAAAGTTAGTTTTAAACCTAAAATATTTTACATATGGGAGGGATAAACCCCATAAGTGTGCTCCCCATTCAAAACACTAACATTTGCTAGTTTTGCATATTGAAGCTATCGTTACTTCCGTCACTATTGTATCGCCAGTAGTATAATTGAGATAGTTCCAGCGCATGAGTCTGACAATCAGGAAGTAAACAAGGACTTTGTAATGAGGGAACGCTCTGGTATTTGGTCTATTATTCAATGGTTTCACAGGCAAACACACAAAACACACCACAGAGACCATAACATTGTTTTTAGGCAATCAAGCAACGTTCTCAGAAGCCACAAATTGCGCCTCAACCTTTCTGTGATGAATATTTAAATATCTGACGAAAGTTGATTGACAGTTGTCACTTGCTTTTTTGATAAACCTGTGTTCAAATGGGAAGACTGTGCGTGAAGGCACCAGGGAAGACACTTATTGGTCCGGGGGTTCTTACTAAACCCTCTTTGTGTTACACATAGGTGCAATTTGAGTCAACAGAACTCACCTTCAGACTCGAGGAGGATACAGATATTAGCACTAGTTTTCCCACCGTTGGGGCAAAATGTGTCTGGAGGACCTTCAAAATCAGAGACGGCCTGGAAAACAGCTGCCACGCATCAGTGTGGGATTCATGTTAACTGTCAGGTCCAGCTACCACATTGCGGGTAGACAAGAGAAGGAATGATTTCTTAGTTTTTTGTGCCGTGTGTTTGTCCATTTCTTCTATAAGACTTAATACAAGTGGACAGTGTGAGACAACTGTTGATGTTCCTGTAGAGATTTCAAAAAGAGAAGTTTAAGCTTTTGGTAATTGGCAACTAAAACTGAAAATTAGAAGCATTAAAGACAGTGAGTCATCAAAAAGTATCTACACAGAGAAAAAACCGGGTAGAAGACTGCCTCTCTTGCTACATCCCATCTTTGCTTATCTGGTATTGGTGTCATGTGGGACACAGCTCCCGCAGGGACCCCAAATTTTCCCTGTTCCTGAGCTGCACTCAACAGCTCTCCAACTGGTGGACCTGAGGTGTTCCGAGCCAGCTTGAAGATTAATCCCTCCCCTAGTCTGGGTCTTCCCCGAAGCCTCCTCCTGTTCAATGTCCTCCACCTTGCCTGGCTTCCCAAGGCCTTCCCAGCTTGAAGTCACCTCCAGAATGATGTTTCCTCTGCAGTAGGGGAAACTGTTCACGTTCCTCTACAATCGTAGGCTCACACATGCCCTACAACACTTTGATCCTGACGCAACTTTAAGTTCTCCCCTTCAATATTGTCCAAAAACCACTTCTGTGATCCACTTTTCCTTACCGATTTGTTGCCTGTTTTGTGTGTTTTTTTTGCTTCAGCGCAAGGTCCTTTGTTGCTTGGCCCTCAGGATACTTCCACTACACTATTCAGTTTTCCAGGTCCTCTTTCTGTCAAACCCATGCATTCACGATTCTGGGGACTTCAACCCAATCTTTTTGCATTTTGATAGTATCTCGAGAGAGAGTGCGCTGATACAGAGGTGCCCAACACACCCGACCCAGATGCATAATGTAGGAGACAGTGCTTATACCAAGAACCCAAGACCAGATAGGCGGATATCACAGTTTTGTACACACTGGTGAATGTTTGCATTGTTCCATGCATTGCTTTTTCAATGTTTTAATGTCTATGCTGCTGCAATGCAATTGTTATACCTGAGCTTTTCAATGATATTGTTTTATATTATGTGTACATTTTTCTATGTGGGAAATGTTGCAAACCTTAAGAATTTCATTGCATGGTGTACAAACTCTGTGCGTATGACAAAATACATATCTTATATTTTTGATCTTGAATAGATGATGCCTATCCACTCCACCGGCTGATGACTCTTTCTTAACACACCACACAGTGAAAAAGGCAGCCTTGAAACACTACTTATTGCCATGATGTGCAAACTGATGCATTTAAACAGAGTTCTGAAAGAGACGCTTTGTTGTATGGTTTTCCTTACAAGGTTAAGGTTTTTTATTATTAAATAATTTATTATCGGGGTTATGAGGGGTTAGGGTAGGGTTAGGGAAATAAACGGAAAAAAAAACCTCGCCTTTGGCGGCGAGGTTGTGAGCACAAACTACAAAAGGGATAGGCCACTCCAAACCCCCACCCCCACCGAGGGATCCACCCCCACCCCACACCACAAAAGAAATGAAAACCTTTTGAAATGGGTACAAAAGCCTTGATATTCTCAGGTAGATGGCGCTTTGGCTAAATGTGAATTGGGTCAAAAAGGGTGACTCACTGCGTCCTGTGTCAGCAGAACAGCAATTATGGGAGTGCCACAAAGGACCAGGTGGGTTCAGGTAAGGGTCGATACCACTCCGTCTGTGTCAGTAAAACAGCAATTGGGCGAGTGCCCACAGGACCAGGTGGGTTTTCAGGTAAGGGCGATAGTGGTTTTGGGTTAGGTGTGTTCAGATCACATAGTCCTCCCCACGCGTTCCGACGACTACGCAGTTGAGTGGAGGCTAAGAGGTACACGGGCCCACCGCATGTCAGTTCATTTTCCCACACCCAAAGGTGTTACACACACCAGGGTATCCTATACTCATATGGTGATAACCCTCCATAGGGGTCAATACACCAAGCCTCTGCTAACAGAGGCGTTGCAAAAGAGACCTTTCGGACCCAAAACCTCACATTTAAGGGAGGAAGGAGTGAAGGGGGCAGAGAGAAATATCCATCCCTCTGTCTAGAGGAGGTGGATGAGAAGAGAGTTTAGTCCATCCCTGTCAGACGGAGTGGATGAGAGAAAGAGAGAGTTATCCATCCCCTCTGCTCTAGAGAGTGGTATGAGAGAGTAGGAGAGTTTACAACCCTCTGGTCTAGGATGTGGATTGAAGAGAGAGAGGAGGAGGGAGAGAGAGAGCTCATCCATACCCTAGTCTGAGTGAGGGTGGATAGAGAGAGAAGAGAGAGAGTTATGCCATCCTCTGTGCTGAGGAGATATGAAGACGAGAGAGGAGTAGAGAGAGAGAGAGAGAGGAGGAAGGACGAGAAGGAGAGATGAAGAGAGAGAGGGGAGAGAAGAGGGTGTGGAAGGGGAAGGAGGGGTGGTCCGACCAAGTTTTAAGAGACTGGTTCGAAAGTTGTAAGCCCATCTTCAGTACAGTCCGAACCTACTTTTATCCATCCATCTTCATCTTGCCTCTCACACCCCCCGTCGCAGGATCGCAGAAGTACTAATTTAATGATATATTAATCAGCTGGTTAGGCCTGTTAAACATGGATTGGGGTCACGCATGAATTAGCTATGGGTTTAGTTTGGGTTAGGGTAAGGTTAGGTATACTAGTACAACATGTTAAGTTTGGGCCGGGAGTAAGGGTCACGGCATACAGAGACTAATGGTTAAGTTTTAGGCTAGGGTTAGGGCCAGGCATACAGCACTATGGTTAGTTTAGGGGCTAGGTTAAAGGTTAGGTGTGCTACTATGGGTTAAGTTTAGGTTCGGCATATGAGCCATACGTTAGGCAGAACACGGATCGCAGATATGAATTAAACCGGAGAAACGATACGCCGCAGCAAAATTGACAGCTTGCCGCGATGACAGTCAACATATCAGATTTTCGCGCAAATTTGTGACTTACAGTATTAAAAGCACAGCTTGCTGTTTACACGAACCCTCCATTTGTCTGGCTTTGTGATTAAACTTGATTGTGGTGTATTGTTTTTATTTGGTTTCCTTACAAGTTAAGGTTTTTATTATTAGAATAATTTATTCTAAATGTTAGGACACATCCATTAGAGAACTTGGACTCACAGGTTGTTCGGCATTACACTAGACACCCCCTCCAAGGCGGCCCAAACCGGGTTGATCAAATTCCCGGCGTGTTGTCCCAGCCAATTAAAATTTAAGAATACTTTAGTCAATCTTAAGTGTATTAGGATGTTACTTGAAGCTTGATTTGCTCTAAGTTGATTTTTGAAGATTTTTTAAAGAGAAACATTGACGCAAAATTGCTACTGTAAGTTACCATTTGAAAATTGCATTATTGCAGTCCACTGGTACAATGATATGTTTTCATTTAAATTATATTTTACAAATATATTAAGAGTAATTAGACATCAATAAACATAGCATCGACTCACCATCTGTTCATAAGATGTTGTTTTCCAGTCTTAGATGGAATCTTATCCGTTCTGTCAGAGGATCTGGAGGCCCAGAGTCCACGCCAGCTTCTGATTTAACGTCCTGTGTTCCATACACCGCAAACTACAGAAGGCACTGTTGCTCTGTTTAATTGTGTGAGTAGGGCACACCAAAGGTCATTATTCGCGCAGTACGTACTGTCCACGGTTTCGAGTTCAAAATTGTGAAGAAGACTTGGAGTGAAGTATGAGAACAACCAGGAAGGGAATGAGTAGGTTCCTCGAGTACGATATGTCAGTCTTCATCTTGGATACGACGCCGGAAGCGAGGAATAGTCATTTTAGAGCAAATATTGTGTTAATGGCGTTTTCGGGCGTGGACTAATCCTTTTATGTGCGTAACTATTTACTCTGAATGTCCGAAGCACTTCGCAATAAAGTGTCACATGAATGCCTTTAAGTATTTCGCACAATTAGCCCCCATAAGTTCAGGACTGTAGAAAGACCGAAGTAGTTGAGAACATTCGCTCCTATGACGTTTATGTGGCGGGCTTAGACCCTTTCATGCCATAAGTTTTATTTCTAAAGCAGTATAGCGTTTGAACATTGAGTTAATCATTAACCTATGGAGTCCCCGCATGCCATCATCTCATGCAGTTTGTTTCTCCTAGGCGACGATTCTCTTCTTGGTCGTCGAGAAAAATTTGGAGCAGAGAGAAGAGAGGACCGTGTCTACGGTTTTCCACCCACACTCCCTTGTGCGTTCTAGGCATACTCTGCCTCTCGACACCCTGCCCAATTCGCTGTTATGCCTATGGAAGGTGGGGAGATATATCTATATGCACGGGATACCATCTTTAGGGAAACGCAGCAAATTGGGTGGGTTAACGCTTGTTGAAGTTATGGAGGAAAAGATTGTCCGAAAGGCACTGGGGCTTGGGTTAGGTGTGTTCGTGATCCCAGGGCCTCCCACGCCGTCCGACGACCTACGCATTGAATGGAGACTAAAGGTATGCACGGGCCACGCATGTCAGTCCATTTCCAATACTAAGCGTTAACCTCCAGTGGTATCCCCTATTGGGATAACTTCAGAGCGGTATTCGACCGCATCTCTTAAAACATTGAGTGACCAACCTCAACTCAGGGTTTGGGTTTTTCCCTAAGAGAGAACCACCCCTCTGTCTAGAGGAGGTGGATGAGCAGAGACGAGAGGGAGTTATCCACTCCTCTGTCTAGAGGAGATGAGAGAGAGAGAGATATCCATCCTCTGTCTAGAGGACGGTGGAGGAGAGAGAGAGAAAGAGAGAGAGTTATCCATCCTCTGTCTAGACGGAGGTGGATGAGAGAGAGAGAGAGAGAGAGCGGAGTTACCACCCATCTGTCTAAGGGAGATGAAGGTTAGGGTTAGGGTTAGGGTTAGGGTTGGGTTAGGGTAGGGGTTAGGGTTAGGGGTTAGGGTTAGGTGTTAGAATTATCTCGATATCCCCCCCGACTTCATCCGTCGACTGGGCGGTTTAGATAGGGATCAAATGTAGTTGCACGGCCGGCGCACTCAGTAGAATTACCACTTCCACAATGTCCTCTACCTAATTCTTTTCGAATTTTTGGAAGTACATCGTTTTTAACACAGCATGATCCCTTATGGTTTTTTTCCTAAAACAGGGTTCACGTTTGATCGACAGGTTTGGTCACTTTATACGAGCCGTCAGTTTTTTCGTTGTCCTCGAATAGTAAATGTTCAATAAGGGTATTGTTAGGGTTAGGTTTATGGTAGGTGGGTTAAACACCACGTTTTGACGAAAAAAATTGGAATAGCAAAAAAACGAAAGGAATAGAGGGATGAAACCAAGACACCCTCCGCCTCCCCATTTTGGGGTCTCTGGACAACCCAGTAAGTGTCCGCGTGTCTCTACGCTTCGGTTTCTCCGAGATATGAAAAAAATTGTTCACAATTTGATCGAAAAAATAAGTTCATAAGTCCCTGTAGGACAGGTCGCAGGCCAGCTCAAACTTAGTTTTTTGTAATCCTCTCCTCAAGCCGGATTTCTTTTTTTAGAAACCCAACATGGCTAGTTGAGTGGTTAGAGGTTAGGGTTAGGGTTAACGGGGTTAGGGTTAGGGGTTAGGGGTCTAGGGTAGGGTTAGGGGTTTATGGTTAGGTTAGTGTGGGGGTTGGATTATGTGTTAGGGTTAGGGGGTTAGGGTTAGGGTTAGGGGTAGGGTTAGGTGTTAGGGTTAGGGTGGTTAGGGTTAGGGTAGGCTTAGGGTTAGGGTTTGGGGGTTAGGGGGTTGGGTTTAGGTGTTAGAATTATCTCGATCCGATCCCCCCGCTTCATCCGTCGACTGGGCGGTTAGGTTAGTAGGGATCAAAGGTAGGTGCACGGCCGGCGCAACGTCAGTATGAAACTTACCCATTCCTACAATGTGTCCTCTACCTATTCTTTTCGATTGAAATGGACGTACATTCGACTTTTAAACACGCATTTCAATATGCTTTCCTCCATTGTTATTCATGAGTGATAGTGATTGTGACAGACAATCGTTTTCAAGTCCACAACATGCCACAGTTTCTGGCTTCCAGGAAAAATGTTTTTAAAGTTTAAAACATTTTCTTATTAAAGAGTTGTTTCCATTGGTTTGTTTGGTTAGTCCCGAGGGCTTATATTTACTTAATAATAGCAGTTGTCTGGTCTCAGGTTTGTTGTAATAGTTCTATCTGCTTTGGAACGATTTGTCTGATCTCGGGTTTGCAGTTGAAAAAACTTTTATCTGCTTGGGACCGTTTGTCTTGAGCCTCAGGGTTGCAGTGTAACATTTGTACTCGCCTCTGAGACGTTTTATCTGGCCTGCAGGGTTGCAGTAAAAGAGTAGTTTATATTCGCTTTCGACCCTATTTGTCTGGCCTCAGGTTGTGTAGTAATAGTTCTATCTGCTTTGGACAGTTGTCTGGTCTCAGGGTGTTGCAGTGGAAAATATTTATATCTTTTTGGACCGTTTGTGGTCTCCGGTTGCGTGGAAAATCATTATATCGCTTGGAACCATTTGTCTGGCTCAGTGTTGTCAGATCCGTAGATCTTTCTAAATTGTCCTCCCCAGTTGGTTTAGAAAGTTAAAGGTAGGTTAAACTGGATTTGAGGTTAGGGGTATAAATCATGGTTTAGGGTTAGTGGTATGTAGGGTTATGGTTGAGTTTAGGCGATGTTAACATAGGGTTGAGTTTAGGAATAGTTCACCATTGGTTGAGTGTTAGGGTTGAGGGTCAGGGTTAAGCCCATGTAACTCTGGGTTGCGTTAGGGCAGGGGTTAGGGTCAGGCTGTAAACCTATGGTTGGGTGTTTAGGCATGAGTTCACCATTGGTTGAGTTTAGGTCCGGGTAGTGGTCCGGCTGTGTTTTTATTGGTTACTATACGTTTAAGATTTAATCATTTAAATAATTTTTATTCTAATTATAGTACACATCATCATAGAGAACCGTGGAAATCATCAGGTGTTTCGGCCCATACCACTAGACACCCTCTACGCAAGTGCGTGCCCAACCGGGGTTTGAATCAAATCCACGGCGTGTTCCCCATAGCCAATTCAATTTTTACTCCCGTATTACAGTCCTGTTTTTGAAGAGTATTTAAATGTATTTTCTTGTGTGGACAGGATATTAGGCATCGTAAAAAGAACTTGTTTAAGAGATATTTGTTGTTTGGCGCAGAAGAATTAGCATATTCGTAGTGTAACCCATGTTTTGAAAAGTTAATGTTGAAGTAATATATTAAGGTTTGTACAGTACAATGATACATTGGATTTTGACTTATCACATGAGTATAAGATAGCTTTTCTGACAGCAATAAAAATTTACTAAATATAACCATACATCGTTCCATAGTTGTCCTGTTTTTGGCGCCCCTAGAGGCCTTTTATGTCAGGTAAGGTCAGAGGATACTTGAGGCCAGGGCCCCTGGCCACTCTTCCACATCACTTCCTGTGTTCATACAACCGCACAATACAGGGCACTGTTCCGCAACATGAACTTATGTGAACAGGCTGCACTATCCCCCTGAAGTCATTACCTGTACAAGGGTACAATTGCCCGGTTTCAGCGCTCAACATTTGAAACGGTGTCGGTGTGGTGCGAAAAGCACAACCAGGGAGGACGAGCAAGTTTACCGAGTACACACGTCTGGTGAGTCCCCCTCTCGATACGGATGAAGGGAAGTGAGGGGAAAACTCCGTTTATAAGTGAAAACATTGCGAATTTTTGAAGGCGTTTGTGGGCGTGGTTAAATATTTTACGCGACCAGGTTACATCTTTTCCATAAGTTTTTATTTTGTTTATATTCGGGTTCGCTGTTTCCCATCAGAGTACTTTATTCATTGCATGTGGAGGCCGTATGTCGGGCCTCAGGTTCGCAGTGGATCGTGTCTTTCAATTCGGACCACTTGTATGGCCTCCGTCTCTTTTTGTTCCCATCAGAGATACTTTATTCATCTGATGTGGACCGTATGGTCTGGCTCAGGTTCGCAGTGGATAGTGTCTTTCATTCGGGCAACCACTTGTACTGGCCTCGAGTTACACGTAACTTGTTTGTTTGATTTGGACCGTCATCTGGCCTACGGGTTTGCAGTGGATGAGTTCTTTCATTTAGATCGTTTGTCTGGTCTCCGGTTACAAGGAATAAGGAAAGAATCGTTGGATCATTGCATACTGGGCCTTTATAGTGAAGTCATCTTGTCCGAAGGCACTGGCTGGGATAGGTGTTAGAATTATCTCGATTATCCCCCCCGCTTCATTCCGTTCGACTGGGCGGTTAGATTAGGGGATCAAAGGTAGGTGCACGGGCCGGCGCAAGTCAGTATAAGATTACCATTCCGACAATGTCCTTAACTAATTCTTTTTCGATTTTGGAAGTACTTCAGTACTTCAACAGCATAATCCCTTGTGGTTTTTCCTAAACAGGGTTACCTGTTTGATCGGCCAGTTTGTCACTTCTAGTACCGACATTTTTACTTACTGGAATAGGTATTTCATAATGCTTCCCCATTGTTATTCATGAGATGATAGTGCTTGTGACGATAATCGTTTTTTCAACCCCGACCATCGCCACATTTCTTGTCTTCCAGAAAAATGTTTTTAAAGTTTAAACACCTTTTGATTATTAAAAGAGTTTGTGTTTTCATTGATTTGTTTGGTCAGTCCAGAGTGTTTTATTTACCATAATAATCGGAGACGAAAGCCTTGGAGGTAATTTTCCATGAGGGTAAGTATATTTTGAGTTTTCAGGCAAAACGTTCTTTGGTCCACATCTTCGTAAGAAATGTCTTTTACAGAGTCTATATTTGACTCAGAAGAGTTAGAGAGTAAGAGAAGAAGACGGAGGGATGATGAGGAAGAAGTTACAAACTCCAAACCATGTATGATATCCTGCCAGTAGGATTTATGAATATAGGGCAAGGTCAAAAGCTAAAAGGAAACTCAAAAACGACACTTTAAATCATTTTGAAAGGGGGGTGGTTAAGGTTTAGTAGGGTTAGGTTTAGGCCCAGTGTGCCCATTTGGGTTAAGTTTAGGGTCCAGGGGTTTAGGGTCAGGCCTGTAAACCTATGGTTGGGTTAGCATAGATTCCACCTATGTGGTGTTAGGGTTAGAGGCAGGGTTAGGCAACAGTTTACTCTGGCGGTTATTTAGGGTAGGGTTTAGGGTCAGGCTGTAAACCTGTGGGTTGGGTTTTAGGACTAGTTAAAAAATGGGTTAAGTTTAGGTCCGGGTTAGGGTCCGGCTGTGTTTTATTGGTTTTCAACTATACAGTTAAGATTTAAATCATTAAATGATTACTATTCTAAAAGTAGGACACCTCCTCATTAGAGAACCTTGGAACATCAGGTTGTTTCGGTCGGCCATTACACTAGACACCCCTCCTCCAAGGGCGGCCCCACCGGGGTTGAACAAATCCCGGGCGTTGTCCCATAGCCATTCAATTTTCTTCTGTATTTACAGTCTGTTTTTGAAGAGTATTTAGATGTATTTTCTGTTGGTACAGATATTAGTGCATTTTAAAAGACTTGTTTAAGATATATTGTTGTTTTTGGCGCAGAAGAATTAGCCATATTCTTAGGTATACCATGTTTAAAATATATTTGGAAGTAATATAATTAGGATTGTAATACAATGATCCTTGATTTTGACTTATCAATGACATGTATAAGAAATATTAAGTCTTGTCTGACATCAATAAAAATTAATAAATATTAACTGTACCATCTGTTCCAATAGTTGTCCTGTTTTTGGCGCCCCCTAGAGGCCTTTTTATTTCAGTCCGGTCAGAGGATCTGGGAGGTCCAGGGCCCCTGGCCAGCTTTTCCATCACTTCCTGTGTTCCATACACCGCCCAACTCAGGAGGCACTGTTCTCAACATAGTAGTTGTGACATGCTGCACTCCTTCAGTCAATTATCTGTAGGTACAATTGCCACGGTTTCAGCGCTCAAAATTTGGAAACGGTTTTCTGTGGTGTGAAAGCACACCAGGGAGGACGAGCAGGTTTAACGATACAAACGGTGTGGGAGTCCGCTCCGATACATGAGGGAAGTGAGTGAAAACTCGTTTTATAAGTGAAAATTGCGATTTGAAGCGGTTTGTCGGGCTTGGCTTAAGTATTAAAATGCTGTAACTTTCGTTCCCCAACGTCCAAAAAGACAGCAATAAGTTCAATTTGGAATACTTAAGTCTTCTGCAATCAAATTATGTTGGTCATGTGACTACAAAGTACCGGAAAGTAGTTTAAATATATCGCTTTAAGGCTTTATAACTGGTTTACTGTTGTTTAACACTGTAACTTACTTCCTTATGTTTTGTAGAATTTTGGGATAGGGTTAAGGCATAAATAACCTAATTGTTTCAGGTTGGTCAGGGGTTTGGGTTAGGCATACTGGACTTGGGAATGGTTCCGCCATGCTGTCACGCCTCCCGATTATTATCACATCGTCGCATTTTCTGTCTTGAATACGTGGACTTATTCGTTAAGTACGAAAGGAGCAGACTGACTCTGTCAGAAACCTTATTCGTCTGGTTTGGACCGTTGTCTGGCCTCGGGGGTTGCAGTAAATCTTTCTTTTAATTCGACCGTTTGGCCTGGCTCAGGGTTGCATTAACTCTTTCTTATAATTCGGACCGTTTTGCGGCTCGGGGTGCAGTAACCGTTTCCCCTTAATTCGGACGTTTGTCTGTCCCTCCGAGTTACAGAAAATCGTTTGTTTTTTTATTCGGACCGTTTTGTCTGGTCTCGTGGTCGCAGTGAAATCCTACTATTAATTCGTGACCGTTCGTCCCCTGGCCTCGGTTTTTTCAGGAAATCGTTTCTTTAATTCGGACCATTGTCTCGCCTCAAAGGCATTTGGGAAAGCCGTGTTTGAACAGAGGCTATCGGCTTTTGTGAATTTTTAGAGTCCCCCCGGGGTTGGGGTGCCTGGTTCCACAATTGGAATATTTTGAGATGATGGCAAGTCTTAATGTAGGATTCCATATTGGGGGTAACAAATGGAGCGGAAGACATTGTTTTGGGTTGAATTGGAACTGCCAGATGGTTTTTTTTTTAAGAGAAAGAGATAAAGACACGAATAAGGAAACGAATCCTTGGATCATTGCATACTGGGCTTTTAAGGTAAGTCATCTGTCCGAAGCCTGGCTGGGATAGGGTTTAGAATATCTCGACTGATCTCCCCCCCGCTTCATCCGTCGACTGGGCGGTTTTAGATAGGGGATCACAGGTAGAGTGCACGGGCCGGCGCACGTCCGTATGAACTTACCATTCCTACAATGTCCTCTACCAATTCTTTTCGTTTTGGAATACATTCAGTACTATTTCAACAGCAATACTCCTTGGTTGTTTTTCCTAAACAGGGTTTCTGTTTGATCGGACCAGTTTGTCACTTTATAGCCGATCAGTTTTAACGTTTCCTGAATAGTTAAAATGTTTCAATAATGCTTTCCCCATGTTATTCAATGAGTGAATAGTGCTTGTCACATATCGTTTTTCAAACCCCAGACATCGCCACAGTTCTTTGTCTTCCAGGAAATGTTTTTAAAGTTTAAAACTTTTGATTATTAAAAGAGTTTGTTTTTCTTATTTGTTTGGTCATCCCAGAGTGTTTTATTTCACATAATAATAGGAGACGAAAGCCTGAGTAATTTTTCCATGAAGGGTAGTTACTTTGTAGTTTCAGGCAACGTTTCATTTGTGCTGCCCATCTTTCTGTAAGAAATGTCTTTTTTACAGAGTCTATATTTGACTCAGAAGAGTTCGAGAGTGAAGATAAGAGAGGAGGGATGATGAGGACAATTCCAAAACATCAACCATCGTATGAATCCTTCCATTAGGAATTTATGAATATCGGGCAAAGGTCAAAGAGATAAAAGGAAATCAAACGACTTTTAATATATTTGAAGGGTTAGGTGTTATGAATTATCTCGAATCCCCCCGCTTCATCCGTCGACTTGGCGGTTAGAAGTGATCAGTATGTGCACGGGGTCCGGCGCACGTCCGTATGACCTTACCATTCCTACATGGTCCCTCTACTAATTCTTTCGATTTGAAATGGAAGTACATTCAGTCTTTTAACAGCATTCAATAATGCTTTCCCCATTGTATTCAATGGTGATAGTGGATTGTGAACAGCAATCGTTTTTTTCCAATCCAGACTCGCCACAGTTCTTGTCTTCAGGAAAATTTTTTTTTAAGTTTAAAACTTTTAATGTATACAATAGTTGTTTCATTGGTTTGTTTGGTTAGTCCCGAGTGCTTTTTATTCACATAATATAGGAGGTTTGTCTGGTCCTCAGTTTTGTTGTAATAGTTCTATATGCTTTTGGACGATTGTCTGTCTCAGGGTTCAGTGAAACACTTTCTATCTGCTTTGGACCGTTTGTCTGGCCTCAGGTTTGCAGTGAAACATTTTGTATCTGCTCTGGACCGTTTATCTGTCCTCAGGGTTGCAGTAAAGGATTTAGTTATATCCGCTTTGGACCCTTTGGTCTGGACTCAGGTTTGTATTAAAGTAGTTTCTAGCTGCTTTGGACCGTTTGTCCCTGGTTCGTGTTGCAGTGGAAAATTATTATCTCTTCTTTGGACCGTTTTGTTCGGTCTCAGGGTGGTTTTGCAGTGAAAAGCATTTATATCTGCTTTGGACCCTTTGTCCTGGCCTCATGTTGCAGTCCCGTAGATCTTTCTAAATGTCCTCCCGTTTGGTTTCAGAAAGTAAGGTTAGGGATTTAAACTGGTTGAGGTTAGGGTCTAAAATCTGGTTTGGGTTATAGTGGTATAGTTAGGGTTTAGGGGTTGAGTTTAGGCATGTTAAACTACGGGTTGAGTTTAGGCATCGTTCCCCATTGGTTGAGTTTGCGGGTTAGAGTCTGGTTAGGCCCACATTTACTCTGGTTGAGTTTAGGTCAGGGTTAGGGTCATGGGCCCGTAAACCTATGGTTGGGTGTTTAGGCATAGTTTCACGCATTGGTTGAGTTTAGGGTCCGGGTTAGGGTCCGGCTGTGTTTTATTGGTTTCACTAGACGTTAAGATTTAAATCATTTAAATAATTTTATATTCTACATAGTAGGACCATCATCAGTAGAGAACCTTGTAATCATCAGTGTTTCGGCATTACCACTAGACACCCCTCCTCCAGGGGGGCGGCCCAACCTCGGGGTTGATCAAATCCCGGCGGTGTCCCCATAGCCAAGTTCAATTTTTCCTCCTGTATACATCTTTTTGAAGAATTGATTTAAGATGTATTTCTTGTGTGTACAGTATATTATTGCATTTAAAAAGACTTGTTTTAAGGATATTGTTGTTTTGGCGGCAGAAGAATTAGCATATTCTTAGGTATACCCGATGTTTAAACATTATATTTGAGTAATAGATTAGGTATTGTAAGTACAATGATCATTGGATTTTGACTTGCACATGATGTATAAGATTACCGGCTTGGTCTGACCTCAATTAAAAATTAATAACATATAACTTACCTCTGGTTTCCAATTATTGTCTGTTGTTTTGGCTCCCCCAGAGGCTTTTTATGTCAGTCAGGTCAGGGATCTGGAGGTCCAAGCCCCTGGCCAGCTCTCCAATCACTTTCCTGTGTTCCAATACACCGCACACTACAGGAGCACTGTTCCCAACAATAATTAGTGTGAACAGGCGCAATCCTGAAGTCATTATCTTTACGGGGACAATGCACGGTTTTCCAGCGTCAAATTTGAAAACGGTCTGTGGTGCGAAAGCACACCAGGGAGGACGCGCAATAGTTTACCGAGTAACACCGGTGTTAGTCACCATCTCGATACGATGAAGGTAAGTGAGGGAAAACTCGTTTATAAGTTAACAATTGCGATTTGAAGCGTTGGTGGGCGTGGTTACATATTTCGGCGCCAGGTTCCATCTTTTCCATATGTTGTTTTATTTTTTTATTTTTTACCTGATTCGGGTTTCGTCTGTTTCCCTCAGAGATACTTTATTCATCTGATTTGGACCGTAGTCTGGCCTCAGGTTCGCCGTGGATCGTGTCTTTCATTCGACCACTTGCTGGCCTGCCGTCTCTTTTTGTTCCCATCAGAGATACGTTATTCATCATGATTTGGACCGTATGTCCTGCCTCAGTTCTCAGTGGATCGTGTCTTTCATTCGGAACCACTTGTCTGGCCTCCGTCTCTTTTTGTTCCCACAGAGAACTTTATTCATCTGCTTTGGACCGTATGTCTGGCCTCAGGTTCGCAGTGGATCGTGTCTTTTCCCTTCGGACCACTTGCTGCCTCCGAGTTACAGTAACCTTGTTTTGTTATTGACGTATGTCTGCCTGCGGGTTTGCAGTGGATCGTTGTCTTTCAATTTAGATCGTTTGTCTGTCTCCGAGTTACAAAATAAGGAAAGAATCGTTGCTATTGCATACTGGGCTTTAAGGTAAGTCATCTTGTCCGAAGCACGCGGGGAATAGGTTTAGAATTATCTCGATGATCCCCCCGCTTCATCCGTCCGCTGTGGCGGTGTTAGATAGTGGATCAAAGGTAGGTGCACGGCCGGCGCACTTCATAGACTTACCATTCCTACAATGTCCTCTACCTAATTCTTTTTCGATTTTGAAATGGAAGTACATTCAGTACTTTTAAACGCATTCAATAATGCTTTCGCCTCTTGTTTCTTCAATGAGTGATATTGATTGGTGGACAGCATATCGTTTTTTCAATCCCAGACATCGCCACAGTTCTTGGTCTTCCAGGAAATGTTTTTTTAAGTTTAAAACATTTTAATTCTTAAAAGAGTTTGGTTTGTTTCCTTGGTTGGTTTGTAGTCCCGAGTTGCTTATTTCACATATAATATGGAGGTTGTCTGGTCGCCGGTTTGTGTACGTATTTCTATCTGCTTTGGACGATTTTTTTGTCCTGATCTCAGGTTGACGTGAAACACTTTATATCTGCTTTGGACCGTTTGTCTGGCCTCAGGGTTGCGTGAAACATTTGTAATCTGTCTGGACCGTTTATCTGGGCCGCACAGGGTTGCAGTAAAAAGATTAGTTATTATCCCTTTGGGACCCTTGTCTGGCCTCAGGTTTGTAGTAATAGTTTCTATCTGCTTTTGGACCGTTGTCTGGTGCTCGGGTTGGCAGTGGAAATTATTGATATCTTCTTTGGACCGTTGTCTTCTCAGGTTGCAGTGAAAAATCATTTATATCTGTTTGGACCCTTTGTCTGGCCTCGTTGTTGCGTCCGTAATCTTTCTAAATTTTGTCCTCCCAGTTGGGGTTTAGAAGTCATGTTATGGATGTTAAACCGGGTTGATGTTAGGGTATAAAAATCATGGTTAGGGTTAGTGGTATATAGGGTTTTATGGTGAGTTTAGGGCATGTTTAACTATGGGTTGATTTTGGCATAGTTTCACCATTGGTTTGAGTGAGGGTTAGGGTTATGGTTAGGTTTAGGGTTAGGGTTAGGGGTTAGGGTTCGGGTAGGGTTAGTTAGGGTTAGGGTTAGGGGTTAGGTTAGGGTAGGGTTAGGTTCGTTTCGGGTTGGGTAGACTTATTTATTACGATGATCCCCCCGGCGTCGTCCGCGACTGTGCATTCGATGGGGACCAAAGGGAATGCACGGGCCGCGCACGTCATTAATAACTTTACAGGTCCTACAATGTCCCTGTCATACCAAGTTTTGCCTCTCAGATCTTATTTAGGCATAGTTTTCGTCTATTTTTGTTATGTATTATAGAGCAGACTGATAACACCGGAGAACAGAGTTGACTCTTCGTCGCAGCCGAGCTGCACGTCGCCGGTTTCATCCTTTTCCTAATGTTTTTTTAACTTTTAACTATAATTCAAAAAAAGGTTGTCTGTTTTCCATCAAGGGTCCTTATTCCATCTGATTTGGACCGTATGTCCCTGGCCTCGGGTC
Source organism: Etheostoma spectabile (assembly GCF_008692095.1). Lineage (NCBI taxonomy): Eukaryota > Metazoa > Chordata > Actinopteri > Perciformes > Percidae > Etheostoma > Etheostoma spectabile. The sequence goes on along the minus strand of NW_022605613.1, from coordinate 31,728 downwards.
TTTCTCCTAATTCGGACCATTTGTCTGGCCTCTGTGTCACAGTAAATCATTTTGTTCAATTTGGACCGGTTGTCTGGTCTCAGGGTTGCATAAGATAGTCTAGTCTACGTTAAACCAGTAGGTTGGGTTTCTGCGGTTTAGAAATATAAGTATTTGGTTATGGTTAGGGTTAGCGGTTAGGGTGGGGTTAGGTATACTAATGGTTTAAGTTTAGGGACAGGGTTAGGTGTACTAAATTAACGGTTAAGTTTAGGGATAGGGTTAAGGTTAGGCATATTAGACTAATGGTTAAGTTTAGGGACAGGGTTAGGGTTCAGGCGACTAACTACGTTTTAGTTTAGGGTAGGGTTTAGGTTACTAAACTAATGGTTAAGTTTAGGGACAGGGTTAGGGTTAGGCGTACTAGACTAACGGTTAAGTTTAGGGTTAGGGTTAGGGTTAGGTGTACCAAACTAATGGTTAAGTTTAGGGACAGGGTTAGGATTAGGCGTACTAAAAAACCCTAAATGTTACGTTTAGGTTGGGTTAAAGGGTTAGGTTCCTAACCCTAATGTTTTTAAGTTTTAGGGTTAGGGTTTACTAGACTAACGGTCAAGTTTAGTGTTAAGGTTAGGGGTAGTAACTAACGTAGGTTTTAGGGTTATGGATATTAGACCTATGGTCAGGTTTAGGGTCAGGGTTTAGGATACTAGACTAACGGTTAAGTTTTAGGTTTATGGGGTAATATTATCTTCATAACAATCTGTCTCTCAATATTTGAGTTCAGGCATATGGTCCTTAAATAAATTGTTCGTTTTAAGATGATTTAAATAATTGGAAAAGCAGAGCCTATATATGAAACCACTATATATCCTTACTCCGCAAGCCAGCTGACATCGCCCCCCCCTCTCCCAATTATTATCATCCTACCGTGTACTTATTATGTAACTTAATGAAAAGAATAGCCCGCACTCTGTCATAAACAGCCTTTATTCATCTGATTTGGACCGTTGTCTGGTCCCGGGGTTGTAGTAAATCATTCATTGTAACTTGGAGACCGTATGTCTGGGCCTTCGAAACAAGTAGATCGTTTCCTTTATTGGACCGTTTTATCTGGCCCTTACAGTATTCGAAATTGTTCCTGTTGATTAAGACCGTTTTGTCTGGTCTCGTACTACTTCAGGTATTATTCGTTATCAGGGTACGTTTCTTTTTTGTTTTAAGGACTTTTGTCCTTCCTGTACTGTTAGTTGGTCCGAATAATAATGAGTACTTTTTTTAAAGTTCAAGGTGAGTTTTCTAAAGGTTAAGTATTAAAGGTAAGTATATCTTAATTGTGTATTTAAATTTATTAAGGTGACTATATATTCCCCTAAAGGGTGGTAAAAAATAAAAAGGATAGGGTGAAAAAGAGGTTGACACGTATATCGACCACGTATACTGGTCTCCTTCCCCCAGGGAGGGGGAGTCGGAAAACATTGGTTCACAATTTTTAACTAAAATATAATATAGTCAAATTGTGTGTATTGACGTTAACGGTTCAGCCTACGGTTAACGTTACGGGTTAGACTAGTTTGAGACCAGATTTCTTGGATCAGGGGTCGGGTTCTACATTGATTTTAAGAGTTATCCTTACGTTTTCGTACATGTTAGGTTTAGAAATGCTATAAAAGGGGTTAGGGTTAGGGTTAGGGTTAGGGTTAGGGTTAGGGTTTAGGGGGTTCGGGTATGGTGAGGGTTTAGGGTTAGGGGTTAGTGTTAGGGTTAGTGGTTTTAGGGTTAGGGTTAGGGGGTTAGGGTTCGGTTAGGGTTAGGGTTCGGGTTAGGGTTTTTAGGGTAAGGGTTAGGGTTAGGGTTGGGTTAGGGTTAGGGTTAGGGTTTCGGGGTTAGGGGTTAGGGGTAGGGTTAGGGTTAGGGTTGGGTTAGGGTTAGGGTTAGGGTTAGGGTCTTCGGGTTAGGGGTTAGGTTAGGTTTAGGGTGAGGATAGAGGGTTTAAGCAGAAGTGCCCCCCGGGGGCACTTTTTCTCTGGCCGTCACTTTTTGACGTGAAGGTGCCAAGGCGAGGCAGTTAGAGCTCACCCCCCCAAAAGCACTATGGCTTCCCGTGGTGCCGGAGACAAGTCTGTGCGGGTTCCGGTTAGGCCGGCGAGGGTGTGTTTAGCCAGTTTTGCACCCATTTGTCATCTTTTTGGTCCTTATGGAGCAGGCGGAGAGCCCTGGAGGTCAGAGTCCAGACTCAGAGCCGTTACTGGGGCCTCAGCAGGGAGCATGGGGTGCTGGAGGGTGGTATCCCACCCAGTCCTGGTTATTTTGTGGCTTAGAGTGGAGTCCTGTAGCCATGGAGGTCCAGGTCAGACCCAGAGCCAGTTACTGGCCTAGGGCGGGAGTGTTGTGTTAGTGAGTAGAGACACACACACATCACACACACACACACACCCCACCCACCCACACACACACACACACACACAACACACACACACACACACACACCACCACACACAACACACACACACACTCACACCACCGATTGATTTAAAAGAAGACAATTTTAAAAAAGTGGATTTCTGTTTTTCCAAGACATTACAACAAAAGAGACGCCATTCCCGTTTTGATGCTTTTTAATTTGATTATCCAAAGGAAGTCACATGGTCATTTCATGCCAGGAAGTTGACACAGTTTTTATCTACTTCGTCAGCGGCGCCCCCCGGTTGGAGTTGTAGCTACAGGAGGAATATATCGCCCAGTGCGTTGTTGGAAAGGAGTGGACAGCAAAGTCCAAAGAAGACAGAGAGGGGTTGAGTCAAGTGTGTTTGCAAAACGACTTTTGTGGTGGCAGTTGGTTGCGTCTCTAGCCCGTGGCAAGTGTGCTCGTGTGGGCAGAGTGGCTGGCTCAGCACCTGGAAACGCGAGTAGCCTAACAATGATCCATGTACGTTGCATCGTGTGGTCTTTTGGGTTGTAGACCAACCTCAAGCGTGTGTTAGAAGGTACGGTCTAGGCTCATTTCTGACTACAGACAACGCACACAACAAGAGAGGGACCGCACACACACAGAAACTAGACGCCTGAATTCATAGCTTACTAATGAGTAGAATTTATTAACCTGGAGTCCCAGTTTCTGGTCATAATACTCATATATGTTATGTTTGTAGCCTGTTTGGCAGATCCATTTCAAATGTAGCCTTTGCCATATAAAAGAAACTGTCCTCAATGTCCACTGAAGTTCCTCAGTGTCTCCTCTATTAACAGTTTTGGCTCCAGGTAGCTTTCGCAAGGCTACTTTACTTTTATACTGTAAGTAAATTCCAAGCCTGTACTTTTGTTACTTTTCCTTGAGTACAGAGTTTAATACAGTACTCCACTTTAACACCCCAGAGTATTCTTTGAACACAAGTATTGTACTTGTAACCTAACCCTTTCCGTACTTAATTTAGAAGTTCCGATTTACTTGCTGTTAAAGAATCTCTGGTAAAAGTGGAAGTACTGATTAAATGCGCCCGGGGTCTTGCTGGTTATAGCCCGGTTGGGTTTAGGACACTGCCTGGCAACGTTCCTATAGCACATCTGTCCCTTGCGAACCAGCCTGGCATGATATTAAATAAATCTGAAGGTGGGCCTCCTGAATAATGCTTAATGAACGGGAAAGCAGTCAGAGTTTCTCAATGCACTTCTTATTGTTACATTTTTCAAAGAAAATACACTTTTTTTATTTCTATTTTTAATTCATGTTTTTAAGGGGTGCCAGCCCTCAACATTCTTCCTTTGCCCCCTGCAGCACCTTTATCCGGGCTGCACTGGGAGTGGGTCACGCAGCTGGCCCAAGAGTTGAATCTGTGAGCCACAGGAAGTCCGAAGGGATGAGAGCCACATGATGCAGCAGCAGCTGCGTTCACAGAGGGGATCTCGTCTTCGAGGTGAGGAACAACCAAATCCCTCTTTCTTTTAACCGCAGGTACTGAATTTATCCGTTTTGTGTCGACGTTATTTCAGTCAATTCAGAAAACGGGGCTTTTGCAAGTCCCTGTGCGTTTTCATGACGTTTTTTGGTCTGGTAGGTGCGGTCAACACATGGCTCGAAAATTGAATATTCATTGTTTAAGCAGTCCGTGTGTGGGTCGTTGCATGCCATTTAAACACACTAACCAAGATGAGAAGCACCTGCCTTGGTCCTGTACGTCATCTGAATTAAATGATGTCCTTAGATTATCAATTAACTTGGCCTAAGTTGATGTGAGCCAGTCAATCCATAGATCAAAAAACAACACAACCACAACAACTTCTGTTTGCTGTTTGTTTCATTTGCAGAGAGCAGGTCCATGAGAGGATGGAGGCAGAGGCTCCAACCACAGGCCCAGACGGGCCCAGAACTGAGCTGGACGACTCTACAAGCTGTCCCACAGACGTTAAGGGTGGTTATCCCTTGATCCAGGGCATCGGTGTCTTTCTTCATCATCAGAACTAATTCTTTGGCTTAAATGTTGGTCCTGACATTCCTCCTGGATTTTTAGGCTAACTGGAGCTCAGGCGACAGTTTCAAACGTCTCGTTCTACTCTCTGCTCTGTGTTTTCTCCCTGATGTGTTTCACCTGTTGTTAGGAGGAGGAGGAGGAGCAGGAGGAGGGGAAAAAGACGCCGACGCCGTACTAGGGGAACAGGAGGAGGAGGAGGAGGAGGAGGAGGAGGAGAGAGGAGGAAGAGGGGCTCCTTCAGACAGACCCAGAGAACCAAAAGTGAGTCATTTTCAGTTCATTCGCACCTTTTCATTTTCCTTGTTAAATGGTTGAAAAAAACCTTGATCTTTTCCAACTATGGGGTGGAGTCCGTCATCCGTTTCTTCACTCTACACATGGGTGGTACTCGCCTGATTTAGCGTTAGTCATCTGGTTAAGTTTGAAGCTGATTGGAGCGCAAAATGACACTTTCTAGCATTAAAGAGTTCCACACCTGCAACCCGGGTCTCTTTGCATTGAAATAAATATGAAGGTGGGCCTCCTGCAATTGTAATAAACTGGTAAAGTACTTTTAAATAAATGCGTTTGGACTACATCATTAAATTCTCTCCTATTTGTCGATGAATTTAACGTTCTTCTTTTCTTCTTGGGGAGAAAGTTGGCAGATTGAGACGATGTCGGCCCGGCGCCTCGCCAATTCTCTGCCCCGCACCGGACGCAGACTTCACCCCCGTGGCCTCGACAACCACCAAAGCTCTCCTGAGGGAGGTCGGCAATCACAGAGACTTTGGCCAATTCCTTCATGCCGACTTTCACTGGACCGCACCCTGCACCAGCCTCGCCAATCCCCACTGCGTCCGGTATACGTTTGATGTCGACGGCGTCATGATCCAGTTGCGTCACACGAGGGGCATGGTTGCAGAGATCTATTTGAACCTGTCCCGTGTGGTTGCCACGCTGCAGCCCAGAAGGCGTGGCGGCACTTAGAAATTGCCTGGGCCACAAAATATCAAACGTTGAAGGCGGCTACGTCCTGACGCTCTACGCCGTCCCCAGCAGCCTGACAGAGCCGGACTTCAGCCTGAAAAATCCAAGCTTGTATGGCACACTTGCGGCCGAACTGCTAAATGAGGTAACTGAGAGTTTTTCCGACCCTTCAACCACCTGCCAGAGAAGGACATGACCCGCCCCACTGTCCAGAAGCAACCCACCACCAACCCTGCGTCCCACCGAGAGTATGGACGTGGGCCAGGCCATTGCGAGCGTGCTGTCGAAGACGGGCAGGACAACCTTCCTACAGATGTACGCCCATCCATTGCAACCATCCTTTCAAACATCAGGGCAGTGCAGTGCTGGTCACTTGCGGCTTGAGCCACCCAGACTCCAAGGCTTCCCTTACCAGCAGGGCGCTCTCTTACCTGGTGCATGTCCGGGACTTGACGCTTTGCCCCTATGACTTTGACCCGACAGAGGTTTTTTTTTTTTTTTTTTTTTTTTCTCTTTTCTTTTAAAGTGGACCTGTCTGCTCTGCAAAAGCTCTTCCAGGACCATGTGCTGCCGGTGCCCCTCTGGAGCTGGACGTACTCTACAAGCTGTCCCACAGACAGGGTAAGGGTGTTATCTAATGGATCAATGGGCATAGGTGTATTTCTGCATCTTAGAACTAATTCATAGCTTAAATGTGGGTCTGACATTCCTCTGGATTTTTAGGCTAACTGGAGCTCAGACGACAGTTTCAAACGTCTCGTTCTACTCTCTGCTCTGTGTTTTCTCCCTGATGTGTTTTTTCAACACCTGTTTTTAGGTGAGGCGGAGGCGTCAGGAGGAGAGGGTTAGGTCGGGGTTAGGGTGCAGGGGTTTATGGTCCGGGGTTAGGTTCAGGTGTTAGGGTCAGGTTAGGGTAGGGGGGTTAGGTTAGGGGTTAGGGTAAGGGGTTAGGTCAGGGGTAGGGTCGGAAGGGTTTATGTCAGGGTTAGGGTTAGGGGTTAGGGTCCATGGGGGTTTTTTTTTATGGTTAGGTGTTAGGGGTTGGGTCAGGGGTTAGGGCCAGGGGTTCTGGTCAGGGTTTTAGGGTCAGGGGTTAGGGTCGGAGGGTTAGGGTCAGGGGTTAGGGTCAGCGATAGGGGGGTTAGGGTCGGGTGTAGGGTCCGGGGGTTAGGGTCAGGTGTTAGGGTAGATGGGGGTTAGGTCAGGGGTTAGGGTCAGGGGGGTTTAGGGGTCAGGGGGTTAGGGTCAGGGGGTTAGGGTTAGGGTTAGGGTTAGGGTTAGGGTTTAGGGGTTAGGGTTTAGGGGGGTTAGGGGGGTTAGGGTAGGGTTAGGGTTAGGGTTAGGGTTAGGGTTGGGTTTTATTTACGCTGATCCCCCCTGCGTCGTTCTGTCCGTTCGACTGGTGCATTTCCGATGGGAACCAAAGTGAAGCACGGCCGCGCACGTCAGTAAATAGACTACAGGTCCTACATTCCCTGCATAACCAATTTGCCATTCCAAAATATGAGTTTTAGGGCATAGTTTTCGTCTTATTTTTTGTTATGTATTATTAGCAACTGAATAAACGGAAGAAAACAGAGTTGAACTCTTCGTTCGCAGGCGGCTGACAACGTCGCCAGTATTCATCCTTTCCATAATGTTTTTTTTACCTTTTTAAAAAAACTATATTCGGGTTGTCTGTTTCCATCAGTGTCCTTATTCATCTGATTGGACCCGTAATTTCTGGTCCTCGGGTCATTTCTCTTATTTTCGGACCGTTTTTGTCTGGCCTCTTAGTCACCGTAAATCATTTTGTTCACATTTGACCGGTTGTCTGGTCTCAGGGTTGCATAAGATAGTCTAGTCTACGTAAACCCGTAGTGTGGTTTTCTGCGGGTTAGAAAAATATAATGTATTTGGGTTTTAGGTTAGGGTTAGCGGGTTTAGTGGGGGTAGGTATACTAATGGTTTTAAGTTTATGGACAGGGTTAGGTGTACTAAATTACGGTTAAGTTAGGGATCGGGTTAAGGTTAGGCACATTGACTAATGGTTAAGTTTTAGGGCCAGGTTAGGTTTTAGGTCGATATACTAACAGGTTAAGTTTAGGGTTAGTGTTCGGGTTAGGGTGTCCTCAACTAATGGTAAGTGCTAGGGACAGGGTTAGGGGGTAGGCGTACTAGACGAACGTTAAGTTTTAGGTGGCAAGAGGTTCGGGTTGTGGTTAGGTGTACCAAACTAATTGTTAGTTTAGGGTTAGGGTTAGGGTTTAGGGGTTACTAACTAATGGTTCAGTTTGGGTTAGGGGTTACTAAACTAACGGCAAGGTGTTTTTTAAGTTTTAGGTTAGGGGTAGTAGACGAACGGTTAGGTTTAGGGTTAGGATCTTAATTAATGGTCCAGGGTTTAGGGTCAGGGTTAGGGATACTAGACTAACTTTTTAAGTTTTAGGTTTAGGGTAATCTTTCTTCATAACAATCTGTCCTCTCAATATTTGAGTTTCGCATAGTTCTTTATAATTGTTTTCGTTTTAAGATGATTTTAAAATAATTTGAAAAAGCAGAGTACATATATATAAACCACATATATATCCTTCGCCGCAGCCAAGCTGACAGCGTCCTCCAATTTTATCACCTAACGCGTGTACTTTATTAATGTACTTTATGAAAAGAATAGAACCGCTCTGTCATAAAGCCTTTATTCATCTGATTTGTCCGGTTTGTCGGTTCTCGTGGTTTGTATAAAATCATTCCTTTTAACTTTGGAACCGTAAAATGTCTGGGCCTTCGAGTAACAGTAAGAAGATCCGTTCTTTTATTTGGTACCGTTTTATTCTGTCCTCTGCGTATTCGAATTGTTCCTTTGATTAAGACCGTTTGTCTGGTCTCTACTTCTGGACTTATATATTGTATCAGGTAAGTTCCTTTTTTGTTTTTAAGGACTTTTGTCCTTCCTGTAACGTTTAGTTGGGGTCGAATAATTGAAGATACTTTTAAAGGTCAAGGTTGATTTTTCTAAAGGTAATTTAAAGGTAATTATTCTTATTGTGGTATTTAAATTTAGTTAAGGTTTACTATATTATTCCTAAAGGTGTAAAAAATAAAAAGGGATAGGTGCAAAAAGGTTTTACACAGTATAATCGAACCCCTATACTTGGTCTCCTCCCCCAAGGGGGGGGAGTCGGAAAAAAACCATTGTTCACATTTTTTAAATAAAAAAATACACACAAAATTAAAAAAGTCAAATTGTGTGTATTGAAGTAAGGTTAAAATCGGTTTACGTTTAATGGTTAAGACTAGGTTTGAGACAGATTCTTGGATCGGGTCGTTCTACATGATTTTTAAAGAGTTATCCTTAAACGTTTCGTATGTTAGGTTTAAGAAATGATACTAAAAGTGTTAGGTTTTTAGGTTTATGGTTTAGGGTTTGGTAATGTTAGGTTTAGGGTTTAGGGGGTTAGGGTGTGGGTTTAGGGTTAGGGGTTAGGGTTATGGTTTTCGTAATAGACAATGAATTGAAAAGCTTGCATTCCACCATTCCACCCGATTTCAATCTACTAAACAAGAATCTGGAAATTCCCGATCCACATTCCAGATTTTGAAAATCAAAAGTTGGAATTCCTGGGATGCCTTCTCAAGTGCCCCTAGTGGTACAAAACATAAAATTCCAGATTCTTGTCTACAATTCCCTAAAATGACCACCGGGCAGTATTTTAATACACCAGATCCATAGTTTTAAATTAAACGTACTCAATTCCAGATTTTATGTTTCATCTAAAAAAACTCAAATATTCAACAGATGTTTGAATTAAGTGTTTGTATAACTTCTATCTGTTGAAGTGTCAAAATTGGACAGTAATTACCAGTGCGACCCCGGCGTTCAGCATAATAGTTCCTATGTCCACAGAATTCCATATTTTAATAAAAATTACCCCCTATTCCAGGTTTTTTAAATGTATTATCATGTTAAACTCAATATTCAGCGATATTAAATTAATTGTTTCTATAACTGCCTTTTGTGTTGTAAGTGTCAAAATGGCAGGAATTTAACCAGTCGCCCCGCATTCGCCAGAAGAGTCCTAAGTCATGGAGGTACAGAGCAAGGTGGGGGGGGGTTAGGGGATGTCTTTTTTTTTTCCTTCCCCCTCAGTCGCACATCAAAAGAGAGACGTTTTTGCAGAATCGCCTCGGGACGTGTCAATCATATGCAGCGCCGTACAGCTACTGCCACTATGGGACCAAGGTTTGCTCGAGCACAAGGCCAAACACACAACTCTCGTAGCTCTCCCACCTTTCCTGAACTAGCTTGTCCTTGAAATTGAGCTGGCTAACGTCGCATCGTTGCTGAAAATGTGTGGCTAAAGTCAAGAGAATTGGCAATGGGAATAGGACATATTTGAACTCAGGAATGATATGTGGAGTGATTGATGACGTCACTAAGTTAGGCTTTGGTTAGGGTTTATGTCCTCCAAATCGTCATGTGGCACATCGGGAGTCCTTGTCGCCTACAACATATGGTGATGCGAGATTGCTAGCCACTTTTTGAAAATTTTCATTAAAATTGACTGCCGAGCTGAAAAAGGCAGAATGAGATGCTGATTAGAGTGAGAGAACAGGTGTGGGGGAGGGGCAATTAGCACTTTTGAAGGGTGCGTCGTAGAGCGACAGTCGAGGCATCGGGGCCGGAAAGGGCCCGTCCAACCTGATCAAATTGCTTTGGAGCAGGCTCCTCTAAGTCAAGGGTTAAAAAATAGATGGTGTTCTAAAGTCATAATCCAAAAATGCATCTATTGAATTCCAGATTCTTGACTGTCTTCAGCAGGCTCATGCAATTACTTTATTCAGTCCTTTTGGGGCCCTTCCTTGGGGCCACAGGGTCAGAAAAATAGACAAGTATCTGGTGGATACCAGGTTTGATTCAACCGCAAGTTTCAAGTCTCTAGCTGTCCACAGCCGCAATACCAGGCCAAAACGACTCTATTTAGGACTCGGCCTAAATTTGGGAATTTTGTGAACCTTTGACCCAAAATTAAAGGGGCAATAACCCAAGGAATGCAATGGCTCTTGACAAAGGGCCAATTGTTCCCGACAGCCCTCGGGGAGCTTTTAACATATGTCCAAACCAGGTCCATATCACGTTTTGTTAAGGTCTGCTCTGGTCTGACCCGCAAAAACATATGCCCATGAAACTGACGCCTGTTAGGGATTATTATTCCAGGAAAGGTCAAAGATGCCCTCTCCAAGTCATTTTAGGTCCGTACGTCTTTGACCCAGACATCGTCCGGACCAGGTCTCCCAAGCCGAGTCAGCCGTCTTGGCACAATACTCACTACGTTGCAGGATAGGCTAGGTGCTTTAAAAGGGTGAGATTTTTTTACCCTTTTAAGGGGTATGACGTCACCGACCGAAGCCCTCCCGCGATGTGGGACAGTCCACCAAGGAAAGCATTCAAAAGGTCTATCACATATGTGCTCCCCCCTGCCGGTGGATGCTTCTGGGAGCACACTCCGCACGCACGGTGTTATCGGGATATCTCGGGATTGTCTTGTAGTGCTCAGTCAGCCAATCTATGTGGCATGTGGGTCTCGCTAGGTCAAAGGGTGAAAAATAATGGGGGTCCCTAAAGTCATTATTCCAAATACAATCTAGTGATTCCCAATTCTGGACTATCTGAGCAGGCCTCAAATGCTTTTTTCAGGTCCTTTTGGGGCCCTTCCTTTTGGGGCCACAGTCAAAAAAATAGAGACAGTCATAAGGGGATACCCAGGGTTTGATCACCGCAAAAGTTTCAAGTCCTCTAGCTAGCTTGTCCAACGCCGAATACCGCCAAAAAGACTCTATTTAGGACTAGGCCTAAATTTGGATTTGTGACCGTTTGCCCTTAAATCTAAAGGGCAATAACACCAGGATGCAAGGGGCTATGGACCAGGGGCCAAGTTTCCCACCACCCTCATGAGCTTTAAAACATATGTCAGAACCATGTCCATTGGCTTGCCTCATGAAGGGAGAGAACGGGTGGGGACAGGGCAAATTACCAACTTTTGAGGGTCGTCATAAAGTGACAAACGCGGCATCATCGGACAGGGCCCATCAACCTGAGCAGAGCATTGGAGCAGTCTCTGTAAGTCAAGGTTGACTCAACCAGTTGTGGTCTAAATTCATCCAGACTACAATCTATTGAATTCCCAAGATTCTGTCCTATCACAGCAGAGCCTCAAAAATGAACTTTTTTCCAGTCCTTTTGGGGCCCTTTCCTTGGGGCACAGGTCATAAAAAATAGACAAGTCCATACGTGGATTACCAGGTTTATTCACACGCAAGTTTCAAGTCTTAGCTTGTCCAAACGGCTGCCGAATACCAGCCAAAAAGACTCTATTTAGGACTAGGCCCCCAAATTTGGAATTTTGACCTTTTGACCCTGAAATATAAAGGTCAATAACCAGGAATGCAAAGGGGCTAGGGACCAGGCCCAATTGTTCCCGACACCCTCGGGTATCTTAATAACATTGTTCAGGAACCAGGGGTCCATATCCTTTTTTTAGGTTCCCGCTCTGGTCCTAACCACAAACATAGGGCCCATCGAAAACCTTGACGCCTGTTAGGGGATTATTCCCAGAAAGGTCAATATGCTAGCTCAGTCATTTTAGGTCGTACGTTCTTGACCCGACATCGCCCCGGGAAAGGTACCTCCCAGAGCCAGAAGTCAGCCGTCTTGGAAACAAAGCTCTTACTATGTTTCAATGAAGAGCTAGGTGGCGTTAAAGGGTGCATTTTTTACCCTTTTAAGGTTTAATTTACCCGCCACAGAAGCCTCATCGATGTGGGACAGGCAACCAATGGAAAGCATTCAAAAAGGTCTATCACATATGTCCTCCCCCCCTGCAGGTGGACGTCTTCTGGGGCAAACTCCCGCAAACGCAAGGTGTTATCGGGATAGCCATCGGGAATGTCGTGTATGCTCAGTCAGCCGATCGCATCGGTGGCATGCGGGTCTCTCTAAGTCAAAGGGTTAAAAAATATTGGGGTCCTAAAGTTATTCCAGAATACAATCTATTGAATTCCAGATTCTGGACTGGGCCAGCCAAAAAGTCTCTATTTAGGACTAGGCACAAATTTGGAATTTGTGACCTTTTGACCCTTAAAATATAAAGGCCGATAACACAGGAATGCAAGGGGCTAGGGACAAGGGGCCAAGTGTTCCCGGGACAGCCCTCAGGGAGCTTTTTTTTTTTTTTTATTAACATAGTCCTAAAACCAGGTCCATGGCTGCTCATGAAGGGAGAGAACAAGGTTGGTGGAGGGGCGATTAGGGCACCTTTTGAAAGGTGCTTCATCAAGCCAACCAGGCATCATCGGAAAGGTCCCGCCCCTGAGCAGATTGCATTGGACGCAGGTCTCTGTAATCAAGGGTTGACAAATAATGTGGTCCTAAAGTCATTCCAAAATACAATCTCTGAATTCCCAGATTCTGGACTATCTAGAGCAGGCCTCAAAACTGACTTTTTCAGTCCTTTGGGGCCTTCCTTTGCCTTTGGGGCCACAGGTCAAAAAATAGACAAGTCATACGGGGGATACCAATTAATTCACCGCAAGGTTCCAGTCTCTATCTAGCTTGTCAAACGCCGAATACCACCAAAAGACATCTATTTAGAGGAATAAGTCCCAATTTGGAATTTTGGTGACTTTTGACCCTAATTATAAAGGGCATAACCAGGAATTCAGGGGCTAGGGACAAGGGCCCAATTGTTCCCGACAGCCCTCGGGGACTTTATAACATGGGTCCAAACCAGGTCATATGCTTTTTTTAAGGTCCGGCTCTTGTCTGACCCAAAACATAGGCCCATGAAACTTGACCGCCTGTTAGGGGATTATCCAGGAAAGGGTCAAAGATGCTAGCCTCATCATTTAGGTCGTACGTCTTGACCCAGACATCGTCGGAAATGTCCTCCCAGACCGAGTCAGGGCCGTGGTCTTTGGAAACAAAGCTTACCCCGTTTGCAGTGAAGAGCTAGGTGGCGTTAAAGGTGAAAATGTTTTACCCTTTTTAAGGGTTGTAAATCACCGCCGACAGCACTCAGCGATGTGGGACAGGCACCAATGTAAAGCATTCAAAAGGTCTATCCCTGTCTCCCCCCCCTTCAAGGTGGACCGCCTTCTGGTGCAACTCCCGCAACGCAAGGTGTTATCGGGATAGCCTCGGGATTGTCTCGTAGTGCTCCAGTCAGCCGATCGCATCGGTGGCTTGCAGGTCTCTCTAAGTCAAAGGGTTAAAAAATAATGAGGTCCTAAAGTCATTCCAAAATACAATCTATTGAATTCCAGATTTTCATCTATCTGAAAAAGTGACTTTTTCATCCCTTTTGGGGCCTTCCTTTGGGGCCACAGGGTCAAAAAAAAGGAGAAGTCATACGGGGGATACCAGTTGCATTCAAACCAAGTTTCAAGTCTCTGGCTTGTCAAACACCGGAATACGAGCCAAAAAGACTTGATTATTGACTAGATGAGAATCTGGAAGTTGACCTATTGACCTTTCATACATAAACGGCGATAACACAGGAATGCAACGAGCTAGGGACATGGGCCTAACTAGTAAATAGTCAAACAGTGGTACTTGCTAAAGCTAATGCAGGTTTAGCTTTACCTTCCATGTATTGTCAAAAAAGAAAAAGGCACCGGTAATGGTACTCCTGGTTTACTGGGATGGGGTTCGATTCCCTGCGGTGTCCTGCTGATTGTTTGGCATATACATGAAAGAAATTCAATGTAGTGAATGTAGCCAAACCATCACCAATAAAGAAGGTAAACTCTGCTGAGTTCAATGACACCTTAGACAAGACACTAGGCCACAGAGTTAATTTTCTGTGAAAGGGGCCATGGCCGCATCATAGGGGACGGGCGGGCTATGACTTTGAACCAATTATGGCATTTATATGTTGTCAGGGGCAGACTCTGATGAATCCTGAAAAGTTGCTTCCAAATTCTCACCTATTGTATTACTCATAGATGAAAATCTGGAATCTTTTCAAAGGCTCATATCTCAAAGGGTGTGTGAGGAATTGGGCTGATTCTAATGTGAAATGGCAGCGTAGAGATTGATGCATCCAACACGGGTCACTGGAAGACTATAGGTACATGTACTGAGGAGTTATGAAGCCATGAGAGTGCTTCCAAATTCTCATCTATTTTTGCTCATAGTGAAAATCGTGGATTATCAAAGGCTCTTTTTCAAATGTGTGTGAGGAATTCGTGCTTAATTCTAATGGCAATGGAAGCGTAGAGATTGAGCAGAACACGGGTCACTGGGGGACATATAGGTTTTTTTTTTTTTCCATGTACTGAGGAGTTATGAAGCCATGAGAGTGCTTCCAAATTCTCATCTATTGTATTGCTCATAGATGAAAATCTGGAATTATTTCAAAGGCTCTTATTTCAAAGGGTGTGTGAGGAATCGGGCTGATTCTAATGGGAAATGGAAGCCTAGAGATTGATGCATACAACACAGGTCACTGTAAGACTCTAGGTGCATGTACTGAGGAGTTATGAAGCCTTGAGAGTGCTTCCAAATTCTCATCTATTGTATTGCTCATAGATGAAAATCTGGAATTTTTTCAAAGGCTTATATTTCAAAGGCCGTTTAAGAAATCTGGCCAATACTAACGATGAACGAAAGCCTAGAAATTGATGCATACAACACAGGGTACTGTAAGACTCTAGGTGTATGTACTGAGGAGTTATGAAGCCTTGAGAGTGCTTCCAAATTCTCATCTATTGTATGGCTCATAGATGAAAATCTGGAATTTTTTCAAAGGCTCATCTTTCAAAGGCCGTTTAAGCAATCTGGCCAATACCAACGATGAACAAAAGCCTAGAGATTGATTGGCCCCCCAAATAAAAACAAAACAAAAACAAAGGTTTCACTGTAAGCTCTAGGTGCATTTCGAGGAGTATGAGCCTGGAGAGAGTGCTTCCAAATCCCATCTATTGTAATGGCTCATAGATGAATCTGGATTATTTCAAAGGCGCTTATTCAAAGGCCGTGTGAGGAACCATGCTGATTCGAATGATAACAAAAGCCTAGAGATTATGCATCAACACAGTCACTGTAAGACTAAGGACATGTACTGCGGAGTTATGAAGATTTTAGATTGCTTCCAATCTCATCTATTGTAGGGCTCATAGATGAAAATCTGGAATTATTTCAAAGGCTCTTATTTCACAGGGTGTGTGAGGAATCGGGCTGATTCTAATGAAAAATGGAAGCCTAGAGATTGATGCATACAACACTGGAAGACTATAGGTACATGTACTGAGGAGTTATGAAGATTTAGATTGCTTCCATATTCTCATCTATTGTATTCCTCATAGATGAAAATCTGGAATTATTTCAAAGGCTCTTATTTCAAAGGTTGTGGGAGGAATCGGGCTGATTCTAATGAAAAATGGAAGCCTAGAGATTGATGCATACAACACAGGTCACTGTAAGACTATAGGTACATGTACTTTGGAGTTATAAAGATTTAGATTGCTTCCATATTCTCATCTATTGTAGGGCTCATAGATGAAAATCTGGAATTATTTCAAAGGCTCTTATTTCACAGGTGTGTGAGGAATCGGGCTGATTCTAATGAAATGGAAGCCTAGAGATTGATGCATACAACACTGGAAGACTATAGGTACATGTACTGAGGAGTTATGAAGATTTAGATTGCTTCCATATTCTCATCTATTGTATTCCTCATAGATGAAAATCTGGAATTATTTCAAAGGCTCTTATTTCAAAGGTTGTGGGAGGAATCGGGCTGATTCTAATGAAAAATGGAAGCCTAGAGATTGATGCATACAACACAGGTCACTGTAAGACTATAGGTACATGTACTTTGGAGTTATAAAGATTTAGATTGCTTCCATATTCTCATCTATTGTAGGGCTCATAGATGAAAATCTGGAATTATTTCAAAGGCTCTTATTTCAAAGGCCGTTTGAGGAACCAGGCTGATTCTAATGGGAATGGAAGCCTAGAGATTGATGCACACAACACAGGTCACTGTATGACTATAGGTACATGTACTGAGGAGTTATGAAGCCATGAGAGTGCTTCCAAATTCTCACCTATTGTATTACTCATAGATGAAAATCTGGAATCTTTTCAAAGGCTCATATCTCAAAGGGTGTGTGAGGAATCGGGCTGATTCTAATGTGAAATGGAACCGTAGAGATTGATGCATAAAACACGGGTCACTGGAAGACTATAGGTACATGTACTGAGGAGTTATGAAGATTTAGATTGCTTCCATATTCTCATCTATTGTATTACTCATAGATGAAAATCTGGAATCTTTTCAAAGGCTCATATTTCAAAGGCCGTTTGAGGAATCTGGCTAATTCTCATGATAAACGAAAGCCTAGACATTTATGCATACAACACAGGTCACTTTAAGACTATATGTACATGTACTGAGGAGTTATGAAGCCATGAGAGTGCTTCCAAATTCTCATCTATTGTGTTGCTCATAGATGAAAATCTGGAATTATTTCAAAGGCTCTTATTTCAAAGGGTGTGTAAGGAATTGGGCTGATTCTAATGTGAAATGGAAGCCTAGAGATTGATGCATACAGCAGATTTCAAAGTAAGACTCCAGGTACATGTACTGAGGAATTATGAAGCCATGAGAGTGCTTCCAAATTCTCATCTATTGTATTGCTCATAGATGAAAATCTGGAATTATTTCAAAGGCTCTTATTTCAAAGGGTGTGTAAGGAATTGGGCTGATTCTAATGTGAAATGGAAGCCTAGAGATTGATGCATACAGCAGATTTCAAAGTAAGACTCCAGGTACATGTACTGAGGAGTTATAAAGATTTAGATTGCTTCCATATTCTCATCTATTGTATTTGCTCATAGATGAAAATCTGGAATTATTTCAAAGGCTCTTATTTCAAAGGGTGTGTGAGGAATTGGGCTGATTCTAATGTGAAATGGAAGCCTAGAGATTGATGCGTACAACACAGGTCACTGTAAGACCATAGGTACATGTACTGAGGAGATATGAAGCCATGAGAGTGCTTCCACATTCTCATCTATTGTATTGCTCATAGATGGAAATCTGGTTAAAATTTCAAAGGCTCATATCTGAAAGGGTGTAAGAGGAATCGGGCGATTCTAATGTGAAATGGAAGCGTAGAGATTGATGCGTACAACACAGGTCACTGGAAGACTATAGGTACATGTACTGAGGAGATATGAAGATTTAGATTGCTTCCATATTCTCATCTATTGTATTACTCACAGATTAAAATCTGGAATCTTTTCAAAGGCTCATATTTCAAAGGCCGTTTGAGGAATCTGGCTAATTCTAATGATAAACGAAAGCCTAGACATTTATGCATACAACACAGGTCACTGTATGACTATAGGTACATGTACTGAGGAGTTATGAAGCCATGAGAGTGCTTCCAAATTCTCATCTATTGTATTGCTCATAGATGGAAATCTGGAATTATTTCAATGGTTCTTATTTCAAAGGGTGTGTAAGGAATTGGGCTGATTCTAATGTGAAATGGAAGCGTAGAGATTGATGCATACAGCAGATTTCAAAGTAAGACTCCAGGTACATGTACTGAGAAGTTATGAAGATTTAGATTGCTTCCATATTCTCATCTATTGTATTGCTCATAGATGAAAATCTGGAATTATTTCAAAGGCTCATAGCTCAAAGGGTGTGTGAGGAATCGGGCGATTCTAATGTGAAATGGAAGCGTATAGATTGATGTATACAACACGGGTCACTGTAAGACTATAGGTACATGTACTGAGGAATTATGAAGCCATGAGAGTGCTTCCAAACTCTCATCTATTGTATTCCTCATAGATGAAAATCTGGAATTATTTCAAAGGCTCTTATTTCAAAGGCTCTTATTCCAAAGGGTGTGTGAGGAATCGGGCTGATTCTAATGAAAAATGGAAGCCTAGAGATTTATGCATACAACCCTAACCCATACAACATGGAATGGAGAGTGCTTTCCCATTTTTTGTTGCATCCATCATGCATCAGCAATGGGGAGCGGGCAACACTGGAACAGCATTTAAAAAGTGGGAGATCACATTGTATTGAAATTCATTGACATCGGATGTATGGGCACGTTGGGGCCATTACAGGTAAATTATAAAATTATATGTGAATATGGAATACTTCCATTTTCTCATCTATTACGTCAAAGCGCCCTCTGTTGATGGTCAATATTGCATGGTGAGTAACCTTTGAAATTATCATCCAAATTTGCGCAAAATTCTTACACATTCAGCTGTCAGATGAAAGCTCTATGTCATTCAGGAAAAAAAATTGTTTTTAAAAAGTCAATTATTGAAATTCCAGAAAGTGTAACGAGGCCATTTTGGGGCCCGGAGGCCCAGACGAACATGCCCAGTTCCAGCCGTCCCTTTGTTCTAAAACGACCTTCCTTAACCCTGTGTAAGAAGGTTGAGGGTTGACCCTAATTAGGGTTAGGGTTATGGGGTAGGGTTAGGGGTAGGTGTTAGACTTATCTCGATGATCCCCCCCGCCTTCCTCCGGCGACTGGTCGTTAGATAGGGGAATCAAAGTAGGGTGCAGGTCCGGCGCACGTCAGTATGAACTTACCATTCCTACATGTCCTCTACCTAATTCTTCCCGATTTTGGAATACATTCAGTACTTTTAACAGCATAATCCTTATGGTTTTTTCCTAAACCGGGTTCACGTTTGATCGTCAGTTTGTCACTTTATGAGCCGCTCAGTTTTTTTCCGTTTCCTGCATAGGTAAAATGTTTTCAATATACTGTTATATCCAAGATTGATCCACTTTTTATCCATAATTCATCGCGTTTTGGCTCCTTTTCTTCCGCTAGATCGCTCTTCCGCGTCTGCCCTGTCTGTCCCGTCTATTGTTTCAGGAAGTACATGCCCATATTAGGGAGATAAGGCACCCCCTTGTAGGAAGGCCAGAGGGACAGAAATGCCTATAGACTCTAGGAAGGCCAAATGGTGCAATATTTGACACATATTGCTTGTATAACATTGCGTGTGGTGTAATATCAATAAATATGACATTATTATGTTATTATTGGCTAAGTAAATGTCATGAGAGCAAAACGTCTGGCCTTTTTTGGAAAAAATGCATGTATTTTGTCAACTGTATAAGTTATAATGATTATTTCTTCCAACTTGTGACTCCCAAGACATATGAGAATGTTTTAAGGTTTTACTTATGTCTGTGATATCAATACATATCTGGAAGATTCATTTATTTATTTATTTCTTAAAGGCCCTACAACCATTTTAAACATGCATGACCTCACTGCAACCCAAATATTCCAATAACCCAGTTTGTCCTGAAAAAAATGATGTTCATATCTTGACTGTAGACAACAGGGTTGATGTTTTACAAGTTATTATAAAAGAAATCAGACGGAAAATAAACTGTAAAAATGGCCTCAGGGCCCAGAGTGTTAATATATCATAATCTGGTTTTGACTATGTTTTTAATGAAAGTTAAAGTATTTCTGCCATTTTGTAAAAGCCCCACATCTCACACGTCAAAAACTATATATATAGTTTTATATATATATATATATATATATATATATATATATATATATATATATATATAAATAAAATATACATACATACAGTGAGGAAAATAAGTATTTGAACAACCTGCTATCTTGCAAGTTCTCCCACTTAGAAATCATGGAGGGGCTGAAATTGTCATCTACATAATCTAAAAAAAAAAAAAACAGAAATCCCAATGTATGATTTTTTAACTATTTATTAGTATGATAAAAGTGCAATTAAGAGACCCAAAGGCCGAGGCAGTAGTGAAATCCAGTTGAATACAGGTCCCAGAGACCCGAATGCCGGTGCCGAGGCAGTGGAAAAATACAGTTGAATGCAGGACGGGTTGCAGAGACCCAATGGCCGAGGCCACGGTAAATGACAAATACAAACGTATTCTGTCCCGGGTCCCAGAGACCCAAAGGCCGATGTCGCGGTAGAAGAGAAAGAAATACTATAGAATACTGGCCACGGTCCTGGAGACCCGAAGGATGAGGCCGCGGTTGAAGTGAAATACTATAGAGTAGGGGCCAGGTTCCCTGGGACCTGAAGGGCCAGGTCCGCGGTAGTAGACGTGACAAATGAAACAAGCTGGGTCTCCAGGACACAACGGCCGATGCAAAAAGTCAAATAAACTGCACCAGTCCCCGTGACCCAATGGACAACACAAGGGTTAACGGTTAATAATCACACAGGATTCGTCTGTGGAGATTGAATCAAAGCGTAAAGATATGAATCAGGTGTCTACTATTTCTCATTAGTTATGTTCATTAAAGCGCTCCAATCTAACTGGTCTCACCTCATGCAGCCCGCTTTTCTGGGTTTAATACGACACACTGGGATGTGTAGAAATGTGTAAAAGTTAGTTTTAAACTACAATATTTTTACATATGGGGAGAAAACCCCATAAGTGTGCTCCCCATTTCAAAACACT
Organism: Etheostoma spectabile; assembly: GCF_008692095.1. Lineage (NCBI taxonomy): Eukaryota > Metazoa > Chordata > Actinopteri > Perciformes > Percidae > Etheostoma > Etheostoma spectabile. The sequence continues at coordinate 10,811 of NW_022605613.1, read as the reverse complement.
ACCATTTGCCTAGTTTTGCATATTTCTATAGCGTACTTCTGTCATATTGTACTCCAGTAGTATAATTGAGTAGTTCAGCAGCATGAGTCTGACAGACAGGAAGTAACCACAGGCTCTGTTATAATGAGGAACGCTCTGGTATTTGTCTATTATTTCATGGGTTCAGGCAACACACAAACACACACACAGATGACATAACATTGTTTTTAGGCAATCAAGCACGTTCTCAGAAGCACAAACTTGCCTCAGACCTTTCTGTGATGAAATATTTAAATATCTGACGATAAGTTGATTGACAAGTTTCACTTGCTTTTTGATAAACTGTGTTCAAGATGGGAAGACATGGCGTGAAGACACAATGGGAAGACACTTATTGGTCAGGGGGTTCTTACTAAACCCTCTTTGTGTTACACATAGGTGCAGTTGAGTCAGAACAGAACCTCACCTTCAGACTCGGAGGATACAAGATGATTAGCAGCTAGTTTTCACCGTGGGGCAAAATGTGTCCTGGAGACATCAAAATCAGCAGACTGGGCCTGAAAACAGCTGACCACGCGATCAGTGTGGATTCATGTTGAAACTGTCAGTCCAGCTACCACATTGGCGGGTAGCCAATGAGAAGTGAATGATTCATTAGTTGTTTTTTGCCGCTGTTGTTTCCATTTCTTCTATAAGACATTTTAATACCAAGTGGACAGTTGGAGACAACGTTGATGTTCCTGAGAGAATTTCAAAAAGAGAAGTTAAGCTTTTGTAATTGGAACTAAAAACTGAAAATTAGAAGCAATTAAAGACAGTGAGTCATCAAAAAGTATCTACACAGAGAAAGAAACCGGAGAAGACTGCTCTCTATCCATCCATCTTTGTCCTCTTATCTGGTATTGGGTCATGTGGGCAACAGCTCCCGCAGGGGACCCCAAATTTTCCCTTTCCTGAGCTGCATCAACCAGCTCCAACTGGTGGATCCTGAGGTGTTCCCAGGCCAGCTTGAAGATATAATCCCTCCACCTAGTTCTGGGTCTTCCCCGAGGCCTCCTCCTAGTTCAATGTCCCTCCACCTTGTCCTGGGTCTTCCCCAAGGCCTCTTCCCAGCTTGAAGTCCCTCCAGAATGAATGTTTCCTCTGCAGTAGGGGGAACTGGTTCACGTTCCTCTACAATCGTAGGCTCACCATGCCCTACAACACTTTGAATCCTGTACAGAACTTTAGAGTTCTCCCCTTCAATATTGTCCAAAACCACTTCTGTGTATCAACCTTTCTTACAAGATTTGTTGCCTGTTTGGGTGTTTTTTTGCTTCAGCAAGGTCCTTTGTTGCTCTGGCCCTCAGATACTTCCATCTACATTTCAGTTTTTCCAAGGTCCTCTTCTGTCAGACCCCATTGCATTCACATTCTGGGGGACTTCAACCCAAATGTCTTTTTTCATTTTGATAGTATCCTGAGAGAGAGTGCGCTTTATACAGAGGTTGCCAAACCACCCGACCAGATTGCATAATATTAGGAGACAGTGCTTATCCAAGACCCAATACCAGATAAGCGGATAATCACAGTTTGTACTACACTGTGAATGTTTGCATTTGTTCAATGCATATGCTTTTTATAATGTTTTTAAT
>NW_022605613.1:9093-9188 GCF_008692095.1 Etheostoma spectabile | reverse complement strand
CTTGCTGCTGCATGCAATTTTATACCTGAATCTTTTAAATATATTGTGTTTATATTGTGTACATTTTTATATTGTGGGAAATGTTGCAAACTTAA
>NW_022605613.1:0-9083 GCF_008692095.1 Etheostoma spectabile | reverse complement strand
GCATGGTGTAAAATCTGTGCATATGACAAATACATATCTTGATATTTTGATATCTTGAATATGGATGGATGCCTATCCACTCCTACCATGGCTGATGACTCTTTCTTTCAGCAACCACACATGTGAAGGCACGCGTGAACACTACTTATTGCAATGATGTGCAACTGAGCATTTAAACAGAGTTCTGAAGAGACGCTTTGTGTTTTATTGGTTTCCTTACAAGGTTAAGGTTTTTATTATTAAAATAATTTTATTCGGGGTTAGGGGGTTAGGGTTAGGGGTTAGGAATAAACGGAAAAAACCTCGCCTTTGGCGGCGAGGTTTTGATGCACAAACTACAAAGGGAGGCCAAACTCCACACCCCCCACCCCCCACCGAGAGGACCACCCCCACACACACCACAAAAGAAATGAAAACCTTTTGAAATGGGTCAAAAGCCTTGATATTCTCAGGTCAGATGGCGCTTGGCTAAATTGAATTGGGTCAAAAAGGGTCGACTACACTTCGTCTGTGTCAGCAGAACAGCAATTATGGTGAGTGCCCAAAGGAACCAGGTTGGGTTCAGGTAAGGGTCGACTACACTCCGTCTGTGTCAGTAGAACAGCAATTATGGCGAGTGCCCACAGGAACCAGGTTGGGTTCAGGTAAGGGTCGACTAGGGTTAGGGTTAGGTGTGTTCAGATCCCATTAGTCTCCCCACGCGTCCGACGACTACGCAGTTGAGTGGAGGCTAAAGGTATGCACGGGCCACCGCATGTCAGTCATTTTCCCACCACTAAAGTGTTAACCCTCAGGGTATCCCATATTGGGATAACCCTCAGAGGGGCAATACACCAAGCCTCTGCTAACAGGAGGCGGTGAAAGAGACCTTTCGACCAAACCTCAATTTAAGGGAAAGGAGGGAAGGGGGAGAGAGAAATATCCATCCCTCTGTCTAGAGGAGGTGGATGAGAGAGAGAGTTTTATCCATCCCTCTGTCTAGAGGAGGTGGATGAGAGAAAGAGAGAGTTATCCATCCCTCTGTCTAGAGGAGGTGGATGAGAGAGAGAGAGAGTTATCCAACCCTCTGTCTAGAGGAGGTGGATGAGAGAGAGAGAGAGAGAGAGAGAGAGAGTCATCCATCCCTCTGTCTAGAGGAGGAGTGGATGAGAGAGAGAGGAGAGAGTTATCCATCCCTCTGTCTGAGAGGAGTGAATGAGAGAGGAGAGAGAGAGGAGAGGAGAGAGAGAGAGAGAGGGAGAGAGAGAGAGGGGGTGATGGGGAAGGGAAGGAGTGGTGTCCACCAAGTTTTAAGAGACTGGTTCTAAAGTTAAGGCCCTCTTCAGGTAGTCCGAACATCTTTTACCTCCCATCTTCATCTCCTCTCACGTCGCAGGATCGCAGTAAGTACTATATTAATGACTATATTAATCTAGCTGGTTAGGCCTGTTAAACTATGGATTGGGGTCACGCATAATTAGCTATGGGTTAAGTTTTAGGGTTAGGGTTAAGTTTAGGTATACTAGACAAATGGTTAAGTTTAGGGCCAGGGTAAGGGTCAGGCATACTAGACTAATGGTTAAGTTTAGGGCTAGGGTTAGGGCCAGGCATACTAGACTAATGGTTAAGTTTAGGGCTAGGGTTAAGGTTAGGTGTGCTAAACTATTGGTTAAGTTTAGGGTCAGGCATATGAGGCCATACGTTAGGGCAGACACAGGATCCAGATATGAATAAACCGGAGAAACCGATGAAGCCTTCGCCGCAGCCGAGTTGACAGCATTCCAGATTTTCAGTTTTAATTGTTGTACTTACAGTATTAAAAGCAATTGCTTGCTGTTAAAGAACCTCCATTTGTCTGGCTTTGTGATTAAACTTGATCTGTGGTGTGATTGTATTTTATTGGTTTCCTTACAAGGTTAAGGTTTTTATTATTAGAATAATTTTATTCTAAATAGTAGGACACATCATCAGTAGAGAACCTTGGAATCATCAGGTGTTTCGGCCATTACCACTAGACACCCTCCTCCAAGGGCGGCCCAACCGGGGTTGATCAAATCCCGGCGTGTGTCCCATAGCCAATTAAAATTTAAGAATAACTTTAGTCCATCTTGAAGTGTATTAGGATGTATATTGAAGCTTATTTGCTCTAAAGTTGATTTTTGAAGATTTTTAAAGAGAACATTTGACACAAAATTGCTACTGTACGTTTACCATTTGAAATTGCATTATAGCAGTCCTGTACAATGATCATTGTTTTCATTAAATTATATTTTATCAAATATATAATATTAATTTAGACATCAATAAACAATTAGCATCGACTCACCATCTTTTCCAATAATGTCTGTTTTCAGCTTAGATGAATCTTATCCGCTGGCCAGAGGATCTGGAGGCCAGCAGTCCACGGCCAGCTCTTCTGATTTAACTCCGTGTTCCTCACCGCACAACTACAGAAGGCACTGTTTCTGTTTTAATTGGATGTTGTAGCGGCACACCCAAGGTCATTATTCGCGCCAGACGTACTGTCAACGGTTCAGATTTCAAAATTTGAAGAAGACTGAGGTGAAGTGAGAACACCAGGAAGGATGAGTGAGTTCCTCGAGTACGATGATAAGTCGTTTCATCTTGATACGACGGACCGGAAGACGAGAATAGTCATTTTTAGAGCAAAAATTGTTGTTAATGGCGTTTGTGGGCGTGGCTTAAGCCTTTTATGCTGTAACTTTACTTCTGAATGTCCGAGCAACTTGCAATAAAGTTCAACATGAACCTTTAAGTATTCTGCATCAATTAGCATAAGTCTAGTGACTGTAGAAAGACCGGAAGTAGTTAGAACATCGCTCTATGACGTTTATGGGCGGGGCTTAGAGCCTTTAATGCCATAATTTTATTTCTAAAAGCAGTAAGGTTTGAAATTGAGTTAATCATTAACCTATGGAGTCCACCGCATGCCATCATCTTCATCAGTTGTTTCCATGAGGGCGACGATTCTCTTCTTGGTCGTCGAGAAAATTTGGAGCAGAGAGAAGGAGAGGGACCGTGTCTACGGTTCACACACTCCCTTGCCGGTCTAGGCATACTCTGCCTCTCTACACCCCCTTCCCAATTCAGCTTTATGCCTATGGGAAGGGGGTAAGAGATATATCAATGAACAGGATAACCAGTCTCTTAGGGAACGCAGCAATTGGGTGGGTTAACGCTTGTGAAAGTTATGGAGGAAAAAGATTGTCCGAAAGGCACTGGCTGGGTTAGGTGTGTTCGGATCCCAGGAGCCTCCCCACGCGTCCGACGACTACGCAGTTGAATGGAGACTAAAGGTATGCACGGGCCACCGCATGTCAGTCAATTTCCAATACTAAAGCGTTAACCCTCAGGGTATCCCATATTGGATAACCTTCAGAGCGTAATCACCTGCATCTCTGCAAACATGGGTGACCAAAACCTCAACTAAGGGGTTGGGGAAGAGAGACAACCACCCCTCTGTCAGAGGAGGTGGAGTAGAGAGAGAGAGAGAGTTATTCCATCCCTCTGTCTAGAGAAGATGAAGAGAGAGAGATATATCCATCCCTCTGTCGGAGAGTGGAGATGAGAAGAGAAAAGAGGAGAGAGTTTATCCATCCCTCTGTCTAGAGGAGGTGGATGAGAGAGAGGAGAGAGAGAGAGAGTTATCCATCCCTCTGTCTAGGGAGATGAAGGTTAGGGTTAGGGTTTAGGGTTGGGGTTAGGGTTGGTTAGGGTTAGGGTTAGGGGTTAGGTTAGGTGTTTAGAATTATCTCGATGATCCCCCCCGCCTTCATCCGCGACTGGGCGTTAGATAGGGGATCAAAGGTAGTGCACGGGCCGGCGCACGTCAGTATGAACTTACCATTCCTACAATGTCCCTCTACCTATTTCTTTTCGTTTTGGAAGTACTCCAGTAGTTTTACAGCATGATCCTTATGGTTTTTCTAAACAGGGTTCACGTTTGATGGACAGTTTGTCACTTTATGAGCCATCATTTTTTTCGTTTCCTGAATAGGTAAATGTTTTCAATAAGGTTTAGGGTTGGGTTAGGGTTAGGGTAGGGGTAAACACCACGTTTTGGAACAAAAAAATTGAATAGACAAAAAACAAGGAGATAGAGGGATGAAACCAAGCTCCGCCTCCCCATTTTTGGGGGTCTCTGGACCCGCAGTGTCCGCTTGTCTCTACGATCTTACGGTTCTCGAGATTGAAAAAATTGTCAAAATTTGACGAAAAGAAAGTTCATAAGTCCTCGTAGGAAGGTCGCAGCCAGCTCAACTTAGTTCTTTTTATCCTCTCCTCAAGCCGGATTCTTAGACACCCCACCTGGCCTAGGGTTAGGTTAGGGTAGGGTTGGGTTAGGGTTGGGTTAGGGTTAGGGTTAGGGTTAGGGGGTTGGGTTAGGGTTAGGGTTAGGGGGTTAGGTTAGGTGTTAGGGTTTAGGGGGTTAGGGTTAGGGTAGGTGTCAGGGTTAGTGTTAGGGTAGGGGGTTAGGGTTAGGGTTAGGGTTAGGTTAGGGTTAGGGTTAGGGGGTTAGGGTTAGGTGTTGAATTATCTCGCTGATCCCCCCGCTTCATCCTTCGACTGGGGCGGTTAATAGGGGATCAAAGGTAGGTGCACGGGCCGGCGCACGTCAGTTGAACTTACCATTCTACAATGTCCTCTACCTAATTCTTTTCGATTTAATGTGAAGTACTTCAGTACTTTTAACAGCATTCAATAATGCTTTCCCCATTGTTATTCATGGAGTGATAGTGATTTGTGACCAGCATAATCGTTTTTCAAATCCAGGACCGCCACAGTTTCTGTCTTCAGGAAAATGTTTTTTTTAAGTTTAAAACATTTAATTATTAAAAGAGTTTGTTTTCCATTGGTTTGTTTGGTAGTCCCGAGTGCTTTATTTCACATAATAATAGGAGGTTGTGGTCTCAGTTTGTTGTAATAGTTCTATCTGCTTGGGGAGATTTGTCGATCTCAGGGTTGCAGTGAAACACTTTATATCTGCTTTGGACCGTTTGTCTGGCTCAGGTGGCAGTGAAAACATTTGTATTGCTCTGGACCGTTTATCGGCCTCAGGTGCAGTAAAAGATAGTTATATCCGCTTTGGACCCTTTGTCTGGCCTCAGGTTTTGAGTAAGTAGTTCTATTGCTTTGGACCGTTTGTCTGGTCTCAGGGTTGCAGTGGAAAATTATTTATATACTTCTTTTGGACCGTTGTCTGGTTCGAGGGTTGCAGTGAAAAATCATTTTCTGCTTTGGACCCTTTGTTGGCCTCAGTGTTGCAGTCCGTGAGATCTTTTAAATTGTCCTCACCATTTGGGTTTAGAAGTAAGGTTAGGGATGTTAAAATGTGTTAGGTTAGGGGTATAAAATCCATGTTAGGGTTAGTGTTATAGTAGGGTTAGGGGTTGAGTTTAGGCATTTAACTATGGGTTGAGTTAGGCAATAGTTACCATTGGTTGAGTTTAGGGTTAGAGTCACGGGTTAGGCCACAATTACTCTGGGTTGAGTTTTAGGGTCAGGGTTAGGGTCAGGCCGTAAAACCTATGGTTGGGTTTATGCATGTTCACCATTGTTGAGTTTAGGGTCCGGTTAGGGTCCGGCTGTGTTTTATGGTTTCACTATTACAGTTAAGCTTTAAATCATTTAAATAATTTTATTCTAATATTAGGACACATCATCAGTAGAGACCTTGGAATCATCAGGTGTTTCGGCCATACACTAGACAACCCTCCTCCAAGGGGGCCCAACCGGGGTTGATCAAATCCGCGTGTGTCCCCATAGCCCATTCAATTTTCTCCTGTATTACAGTCTGTTTTGAAGAGAGTTTAAGATGTATTTATGCTTGTGTGGTACACGGATATTTTAGTGCATATAAAAAGACTTGTTTAAGAATATGTGGTTTTTTGGCGCAGAGAATTAGCATATTTCTTGGTATTAACCCTGGTTTTAAAAAAAAAATTCATTTTGAAGTACATTATATTAAGGTATTGTTTTTAAGTTACAATGATCATTGATTTTGACTTACACATGTGTATAAGATTTTAAGTTGTGCTGACATAATAAAAATTAAAGAAGAATTAACTTACCATCTTTCCAATAGTTGTCTGTTTTGGCGTCCACCTAGAGGCCTTTTATGTCAGTCAGGTCAGAGCGGACTGGAGGTCCAGGGCCCTTACTAGGCGCATCCTCCATCACTCCTGTGTCTCCATACACCGCACAGCTACAGGAGGCAACTGTCCCAACTAATTAGTAGTGAACAGCTGCACTCCTGAAGTCATTAATCCTGTACGGGTACACTTGCCACGGTTTCAGAGCTCAAAATTTGAAAACGTGTTCTGTGGTGCGAAAGCACACCCAGGGACGGACGGCAGGTTTTACCGAGTACAACGGTGTGAGTCCCGGTCTCGATACGATGAAACAAAAAAGGGGAGTTTTGAAGCGGGGAAAAAACTCGTTTATAAAGTGAAACACTATTGCGATTTTGAAGCGTGTTGGGGGGGTTAAAATATTACGGTCGCCAGTATCATCTTTTCCATAATTGTTTTTATTTTTTTTATGATTCGGTTCGTCTGTTTCCCATCAGGATACTTTATTCCTCTGATTTGGACCGATGTCTGGCCTCATTGCGCAGTGGATCGTGTTGCTTTCAATTCGGACACACTTGTCCCTGGCCTCCGTCTCTTTTTGTTTCCCACAGAGATACTTTATTCCTCTGATTTGGACCCGTTATGTCTGGCCTCATGTTCGCAGTGGCTCGTGTCTTTCAAATTCGGACCACTTGTCTGGCCTCCGAGTATACAGTAACTTTTTGTTTTGTTTGATTTGGACCGGATGTCCTGGCCTCGGGTTTGCAGGGGATCGTTTCTTTCAATTTAGATCGTTCTGTCTGGTCTCCGAGTTTACAAGACTAAGGAAAATAATCGGTTGGAATCATTGCATACTGGGCTTTAGGTACGCTCAAATAATTGTCCCGAAAGGCACTGCTGTGATGGGTGTTTAGAATGATCTCTATGACTCCCCCCGCTTCATCCGATCGCTGGGCTTAGATTAGGTGATCAAAGCTAGGTGCACGTGCCGTCGCACGTCAGTTGACCTTACCATTCCTACCATGGTCCTCTAACCTCATTTCTTTTCGATTGTGGAATTACATTCAGTAATTTCCAACAGCCATAAGCCTTTTGGTTTTTCCTAAACAGGGTTCATGTTTTATCGGCCAGTTTTGTCACTTTTAAGAGCCGATCAGTTTTTTAACGTTTCCGTGCATAGGTAAATGTTCAATAAGGCTTTCCCCATTGTTATTCAATGGTGATAGTGCTTGTGACGCATAATCGTTTTTTCAAACCCCAACTCGCCACAGTTCTTGTCTTCCAGGCAAATGTTCTTAAAAGTTTTTAAAACATTTTGATTATTAAAAGCATGTGTTTTTCATTGATTTTGTTTGGTCGTCCAGAGTTTTTTATTTTCACATAATAATGGAGAGACGAAAGCCTTGGAGGTAATTTTCCATGAGGGTAAGTCTATTTGAGTTTCAGGGCAACGTTTCATTTGTGCCCCTCTTCTGTAAGAAAATGTCTTTTACAGAGTGCTATCATTTGACTCAGAAGAGTTTAGAGAGTGCAAAGGTAGAAGACGAGGAGGGATGATGAGGAAGAATTTACAAACTCAAAACCATCGGGATATCCGGCCAGTAGGATTTATGAATATGGGCAAAGGTCAAAGAAACAGGCATCAAACGAACTTTTATTATTTTGAGGGGTAGGGTAGAGGGTTAGGGTTAGGGTTTAGGCCCAATTTTTACTCTGGGTTCAGTTTAGGGGTCGGTTAGGGTCAGCTGTAAACCTATTGGTTGGGTTAGGCATAGTTCACTATTGGTTGAGTTTAGGGTTAGAGGTCAGGTTGGCACAGTTAACTCTGGGGTTAAGTTTAGTGTAAAGGGTTAGGGTCAGGCCTGTCAACCGGGGGGTTGGGTTTAGGCATAGTTAACAATTGGTTAAGTTTAAGGTCCCGGGTTTAGTGTCCGGCTGTGTTTTATTGGTTTTTCACTATACAGTTAAGAATTTAAATCATTTAAATGATTTTATTCTAAATAGTAGGACACATCATAGTAGAGAACCTGGATCATCAGGTGTTTCGGCCATTACCAACTAGACACCCTCCTCCAAGGCGGCCACCGGGGTTGTCAATCCCGGCGTGGGTGTCCCCTAAGCCAATTCACAATTTTCTTCTGTATTACAGTCTGTTTTGAAGGTATTTAAGATTTGTTCTTGTGTGGTACAGGATATTTAGTGATTTAAAAGACTTTTTTAAGGTTATATTTGTTGTTTTGGCCCGAAGAATTAGCCTTCTTGTATACCCATGTTAAATTATATTTGAAGTAATTATATTAAGGTATTGTAGTACAGATGATCGATTGATTTTGACTTATCACAGATTGCATAGAATATTAAGCTTGTCTGACATCATAAATAATAATATTAAACTTACCATCTGTTCCAATAGTTGTCTGTTTTTTGGCGCCCCCTAGAGCCTTTTTTTATGTCAGTCCAGGTCAGATTATCTGGAGGTCCCAGGGCCCCTGTCCAAGCTTTCCAATCATCTTCCTGTGTTCCATACACCCGCACAACTAACAGGAGGCACTGTTCTCAACATATTAGTGTGAACAGGGCTGCACTCCTGAAGTCATTAATCTGTAACGGTTATCATTGCCACGGTTTCAGCGCTCAAATTTGGAAACCGTTTCTGTGGTGTGACAAGCACACCAGGGAGGACGAGCAATTTTTGTAGCCGAGTACAACGTGTGAGAATCCAATCTCGTACGATGAAGGGAAGTGCGGGAACATCGTTTATAAAGTGACAAATTGCGATTTGAGCGTTTGTGGGCGTGGCTAAGGGATTTACTGCTGTAACTTTTCTTTCAACGTCCCAAAGACATGCACTAAAGTTCAATTTGATACTTAAGTCGGTCTGCAATCAAATTATGTTGGTCAGTGTGACTACAAAGTAACCGAAGTAGTTAAATATCGCTGTTGAAGGCATTATAAGCTTGGTTTAAGGTTGTTTAACACTGTAACTTACTTCCTAGGTTGTAGAATTTTGGG